>NC_051232.1:33660438-33960438 GCF_015220715.1 Pygocentrus nattereri | reverse complement strand
ATGAGCTTCAATTACAATAATTTGGCCTTAAACCTCAGTAAAACCACATCGTTAATACAAACCATCCAGTGGCATGCGCGATTTTTAAATGATGCAGTAAATGGGTTCAGTTTAAACCGCAGCTTTCAAGGACGCAGCAATGGAGCCTAAGGACCCATGTGACTCATTCAGGTTTAAACTCAGGCTAGACTCTAAACCACAGCTAAGCTAATGACTGTGCAATCGCCCCGGTAGGTTTAGATTTTCTTCCTAGCTTATTACCTTAAACAGCATTCCCAAATAGAACAGCAAAGGTGGCCTGAACTGGACAGGTGCTCTGGGTCGGCAGAACGTTCTCAAACCATGGACGAGAACTCCCCCCCCAGGATGGGCCAATATTTCATTACTGTCCGATTTCAAGATCAGTCACCGAGGGGTTGCTTTCATGGGATTTCTGCAGCACTGAGAATGACCCACCACCGAAATAGTACCTGTCCTGTGAGGGTACATGGGGGTCCTGACCACTGAAGAACAGGGTAACAGAGTATCAGAGAAACAGATGGACTACAGTCTGTAACTGTAGAACTACAGAGTGCAGCTATACGGTCAGTGGAGCTGATAAGATGGACAAGGAGCGTAGAAACAAGGAGGTGGTCAACGACCTGTATTGCAGCTTAGTATAAAAAATAGAAAGTCCAGCTGTGATACTGCTTATATATTCAGTGTGAATGGGTGGGGCTAAACTGCAGTAGGCAAAAGTTTATACCTTGCAAAACCTGATGGGTTCAGCGAGACTTAAACTATTTAATTAACTCAAATTAACTCACTTCTTTGATCTTAAAATGAGAGTATTTTGCATGTATATGTAATAATGGCACTAACCCGATACAATTAAGTACCTGTAACTTACCATTAAAATCTACACTAGGCTGTACTGCAGAACATCGTTGGCAAGAATGCCTTAAACAGTTCACCTTACTACAACTCTAGACCCTTTTTGAAGGTGGTGCTGGGATTCTTGCCCAAGGACTCTTATTGGTATAGTGTAGGTGGGGACTGAACCCCAGTCTACAGCACAGAAGGCTGAGGTGTTATCCACTACACCAACAAGTCAGCCTGGCACGCAAAAGCGTCCAACGCTACATGCAGCAAGTCAGAACTCAGCAGCTCAGCTAACTGATCTACAGTCAGTGCTGACTAAGGTCATATGAACTTGCAAAACCTAAGGGACCAAAAGGGAAGGTGGGCTGGGGAGAATGACACCACAGAGACGGTAGATTAACCGAGGTGGATAGACACGCCCAATCTGCCACCAAGAGCCAATGGGAACGATGCGAGTTTTATTTAAGGTTGCCTCGACCGAGCCTTCATCAAGTAAAGCTGAGAAGTTTTAACCGGTTAAATGAAAGTGTGGGACGTCGATGCGACTCAAAGATCCCATTCGAACGACCAAAGCTGAGCAAGAAAATTCCAAATCATTTCAACTCGAACATCAGATAAACTCACAGACACGGAACCCCACACGGCACATCTTACGCCACTCTTCATGAGTGTGCACATAACAGCTAAAAGAGGGGAAAACAGTCCCGCCACATTAAATCTTGAACACAGCCCATAATGTCTATGTGCACCCACCTGTAAAGTCAACTCGGATAAAAACGGTGAACAGGGAACACCTGGATAAAGTTACCTTAACTCAGAATGCGCCACGAAACGCTCTTACTCAAAACGACTGAGCTACTGGGTCGTTTTTGACTTGGTTTGAATTGCTGGGATTAAGTTACTCCAGCTTTCGTTAGTATTTACATTGTGTTCACTACTCCAGTCTGTAGGTCTTACGCAAATTAATAGATCTTAACTAGTTTGACTTAAGTAATTAAGGATTATACAAGAAATAGTATGTGCTACTAGATCTGCATTAGTCAGAGTAACAGACGAGTAAACTCAAAAAAATTAAGTTACATTTATCAGTGTATATATGGACTATACGGTCTACCAGTGGTGGACAGTAACTGAGTATCTGAGTAAATGTAATTAGTTTCTGTATTTTAGTATTTTTGGTGTATCTGTACTGAAGTTTCTCCATTTCTGGGCGACTTTTTCCTTTCACTCCACTACATTTCAGAGTCTAATATCCGACTTTTTCCTCCTACATTTTGAGAAATCTGTCGTTCCTTTTGGTTTCTGTGTGCATAAAAACGTAACATGTCAAAACGAAAGAAGCGCAAAGCCAGAGCACCAATCAGGGCCCAGCGGTCACTTTGTTTAGAGCTGGTTTTGACCTGTTGGTCATACCGACCCAGTGCAGCACGCGGTTCAACGTCAGCGCAGCAGCGTAAAACTTTGGGAGAGTCTGTTCAACATAAATGATGAACTAACCTAACTTTGTGTAAATAGAGCTCAATATAGAAATATGTCCACATATGCAGTCGAGACTGACGCGGCTTTTTTCTGAATTTCTACAAACACCATTTCATTTTATAGTAAATGAGTTTGGGCTGGTTTATGTTTATGAACAGACGCCTACAGATCAACATAGTAAAGGAGCTCATCTGTGATCCTGAGTTTAAAGCCAGTTTTTATTCAACTTAAACTTGGAACTAAGTTGTAAATAAATCTGAAACTGAAACTTTGCTTGTGTGTAAAAAGTGATTTCAGAGCCACTCGGTTCTCCCTGATGGAAACTGTTTACCTTCAGTGTTTTGTGCTTCTGATCATTTTAATAGACGTCAGCGTCACTAATTAATGACGTTCTATTAAAGACTTTTTAATTTATTAATTTATTTTTTCTAGAAATAAAAATAATGCATGGCCACAACTTAGTAAGGCGTGGAAATGAGATGATTAAGTCACGGCCGACTTAGTAAAGCGTGGGAACGAGATCCTAATGCGTGGCCATGACTTAGTAAACCACAATCTGGTTCCCATGCCTCACTAAATCATAGCCACGCTTTTTGCTTTTTTTTTTTTTTTTTTTTTTTTAATTTTATACAGAATGTCACCAGTGGGGCTCTGACATGGCCACGACTTAGTAAGGCGTGGGAATAAGATCCTAATTCATGGCCACGACTTAGTAAACCACGATCTCGTTTTTTTTATATATATACAGGATGTCACCCGCGGGGCTCTGTAAATAAGCCATACTTTAGGTGTGAAGTAAATACTAATAAGATTTTTCATCATTAAGGCTGTTTCAGTCCCTCGGCCTGACTTACACGATCCCAGCAGCGGCGCTCATCTCTTCTCCCGCCTCCCGCTGTACTGGGAGCGGTCCTGACCGCCATCCCTGTCCTGCTCCTTTAAAACTAGTTAAATAAGCAAAAACGTCTTACTACAAGTCTCAGTTCGCGACCCGAACGGCGGTGACCAGCTTCACAACCTGCGCCAGGGCGGCTTTTAAGCACTAATGGGCCAAATCTCCGCGGAAGCCGAAAGCAGCTGCGGCCAAATTGGCTAATTAGCTGCGTGGCTATATGTGAAACTGAACGGAAAACGCTGCGCAGCAACAAAACCACCTTTAAACCCTTAAAACCCCACTAAAGCCCCACTAGAGCCCCCCGCGGGGACTAACCCGCGGCTGTCGGCCTGCCTCCTCACCTAAACTGGCTGTTAGCTGTTAGCGTATCAGCTAAGCTGTGTAAAACGCGGCTAAAGTTGACTTCTCATTCGAACTTTCCGTTCCACCTTAAATGGCGCAGCGGCGTTCAGGACAGTACCGCTCCTACTCGAACGCTGCTGCGCCATTTAAGGTGGGACGGAAAATTCGAATTAAAATGCCAGTGAGTGACAACTTATATATAAAATACTGTGCTGTGTACACGCACAGACGCTAAAATGCCTACAGCTGCCCGGGACGCCGATCGCGGGGTCGAGCGAGTCTCACGCCGCCGCTCCGACGCGTGGAAATCCGAGCAACGCCGCTCGTTCATTAGCAGTTAGCGCGCAAGCTAGCAACATTAGCGTGAGCTAACGTTACTCGGCTCTGCTGGTTTTCTCGGGATTTCTCGACTCACACGCAGCTGACGCCGGGGACGCGGGGGTCGTTATCACTTATTGAGCTGAATTGTGTGTTTTGCACGAGTGAAAAGCGCAAAATACGCATTTTTGTGGCGCTTTCGCGGCTGTTTGTGGGTCGCGTTAGCGCCTTAGCTAATTAGCGAGCTAACGTTAGCCACCTCAGCGAAGCGATGACGTCAGTATACGAACATTAAATACAAAAATACTAATATTTTAGTATATTTTTAATAGTTTCTCATGGACTAATGTTTGGTGACTGTAAGGGAATAAAGGAAGAATTAACATTAGCTAACAATAGCTACCGTAGTCACCTGGGTATGACTGGCAACCAGGGAGGGATGCCAGATTTGAGTGGATGTTTATCAACAAAATTGTATGAAAACCCGCCAAAAAGAGGTCAGGACAAATGGCAACATCTCAGCTGTAACAATAAATATTATGGCGTTTAATCCACACTAATAACTCACTGCTGCAGACGTGTACTTTCCCCTACAGAGCGACGTCCTGTAGAAATAAAAAATAGTGCGTGGCCGCGACTTAGTAATGCGTGGGAATGAGATCAAATGTGTGGCCACGACTTATTAAGCTGCGGTCTCGTTCCCGCGCCTTACTAAGTCATGGCCACGACTTAATCATCTCATTTCCATGCCTTAATAAGTCGTGGCCACGCATTAGGATTTATTTCCCTTGTATGGTAAATAAAGTGTCTACATCTGTGTTGTAGTCATGGCGACGCCTGGTTCCCATCGCCACCACTGTAAAGACGTCTGGACCGTTTCACACCGAACAGCTCTGAACATCAAATACGTGTCTTAATGAATGAGGCAGGAAATCTGAAGTTTCGGTGGAGTTCGCCTTTAGCTGCTGCTGTCCTGGAATATTTGCAGAAATGTGGTTAAAGTCGCCGCCAGATGGCGCTGTCAGCGTGTTTACTGCCGACACCCTGAGAAACAACACCTGCCCAGAGTAGGAACAGTCCAGCTAAGTCCAGCGACGAAGGACTGGACCTGAAATGAGCTCCGGTTAAACTGCGCTTCTGTTTATTATCGAAGTTTTCAGAATATTCTAATTTTTCACTTAATTCATACAGAGCCATTAAAGTGACGTGGTGATTCATTTTTTTAATAAGGCATGGCCACAAATTAATATATTGAGGCCACTCGTTACTATATAGAGACTACACATTTACATAATGAGGTCAAGTTACCATACTGAGGCCACAAAATAACAAATTGAGGCCATAAGTTACTATACTGAACCCACAAATTACTATATTGAGGCCACAAATTAACATATGGAGGCCACGAGTTACTATGTAAAGGCTACAAATTTACATATTGAGGCCAAGTTACCATATTGAAACCACAAATTACTATATTGAGGCCACAAATTAACATATGGAGGCCACGAGTTACTATGTAAAGGCTACAAATTTACATATTGAGGCCAAGTTACCATATTGAAACCACAAATTACTATATTGAGGCCACAAATTAACACGTCGAGGCCATGAGTTACTATATAAAGTCTACAAATTAATATATTGAGGCCACAAAATAACAAATTGAGGCCAAGAGTTACCATACTGAAGCCACAAATTACTATATTGAGGCCACAAGTTACTATATTGAGACTACAAATGAATACATTGAGGCAAAAATTACTATATTGAGGCCACAAGTTATTATATAAAGGCTACAAATTAATGTATTGAGGCCAAGTTACCATACTGAGGCCACAAGTTACTGCATAAAGGCTGTATAGAGACAGAACCCATAATCCCAGAGAGAAACAAGTAACCGTAGCACTGCAGTCCAGTAAAGAGCTAATATTACAGCTCACCTTTATACAGGACAGTCCAGTGTCCAGCTCCTGCAGATCAGTGTGAAAGGATGATTAATGCCCTCCATCGTCTCTGAGGCTGGGAGCAGTGCAGACGGGCGGGGCCAAGGCCTCCCCTCCACAGCAGTCGGCGCTGTTAAAGGGAACTTCATGTTTTAATAAGGCCTGGCCACAAATGAACACCGAGGCCCAAGGGCCATATATTAAAGCCACCGCGGAATATAGGCCACGAGTTACCACATCAAAGCCATACATTACTAAACTGAGACCACAAATAAACATGTCGGTTATTAGGAGGAAACCTTTCATCTCCATTTTGGTCGTTTTTCAGTTTTTGGCATGTTTTGAAAATCCCTGTTGTTCTTCACATTGTTTGTAAATTTCATGATGAATGGACCAAAAGAAACGGCCCAAAATGACCTGGAAAGACGTCCGGTTCCATTGACTTCCATTAAATGTACAGTAGGTTTTTTCCTTCTCCTGTAAAGTCACTATTTTGTAAAAAGTTTGTAAAAAAAACATAAAAAGTTACCATATACCGCAAATAAACACATTAAGGTCCAATGTTTACACATTAAAGCTAGAAGTTACCATATTAAAGCCACAAATTCCTATACTGAGACCACGACTTACTGCACTGTAGTGAATAAAATCTGTTATGTTTAGTCCAGTTTCATTCAATTTGTATTGTAAAAGGGGAACTCCACCAATTTTTCAAAATATCTGCGTAAGTAAAGCATCAAGATGTAAACAGATCCGTTCAGAGCGGTTCTCTGTTCTAGATAACTGTTCCTTACCGAGACAGAACTGTTCCCAATGGTGGTGATAGGAACCAGACGTCTCCCTCTAAAAGGTCCTCACAGTGGTGGTGATAGGAACCAGACGTCTCCCTCTAAAAGCTCCTCACAGTGGAGGTGATGGGAACCAGACGTCCCTCTAAAAGCTCCTCACAGTGGTGGTGATGGGAACCAGACGTCCCTCTAAAAGCTCCTACAGAAAGTTCCTACATGAACTGGTTCTGAATTCACTGCCTGATGACTGAGACGCTGTTTTATGAGAGTTTAGAGAACTTCAACTCCATTCATGGTGGAGGGAGACATGCAGGGCGCTGTGCGGCAAAATAGTCCCCAAAGAAAACTCATTATTCCAGATTTTCCACTGTTTTCCATCATCAACATTCCATATAAGCTCAGAAGACTCGTGTAGGTTCTCTGGTGGTTCTGGATGGTAAATAAAGTGTCTATATCTGTGTTGTAGTCATGGAGACGCCTGGTTCCCATCACCACCACTGTAAAGACGTCTGTAAAGAACTGTAAAGAAGCCTTTCACACCAAACCCACCTGAACGACTGTGTTTACAGTGTAAACACTAAATTATGCAGACAGTAAATCACCACAAACCCCTTTGAAAATGAATGCAGCTCACTTTCTTCATAACCTGCATGTCGGCATTCATTAATACAGATACCTGGTCTACTCACTGTGAGCTCTCAGTGTGAGTGCATGAGCGACTGTCCTGATACTTTTGACGCACTCCACACTAAAATAAGTGGTACACTGAACCGCCTTGACTTGATTGTGTACATCATCTCCATAAAACGGGATTCGTGTGTCATGCATCATTTTACATACACGGCCTTACTGTGAATGATAATAATAATAATAATAATGATAATAATAATAATAATAATAATATCTTTATTTTCACACCAAAGTGCTCTTAAACTCCAATTAGACAATCACTGCAACGGCACTTCATGTCCACTTATTTATTGCTGCTGTACTGAATCAGTGCCTCCACTGTACCATCCACACGTCACTTTATACATTACCGGTATTTAGATGTACACCTCCTACCTCGTACTCACGCTGCTGTGGTCCATGCTGCTGTTATCTGTCCTCCCCTTTATTTGCACACTCTATTTATTGTTTATTACTTTGGGAGTTGACTGGACCGTGAGTCCAATGTTTCGTTCCACCTCATGTACCACATGTGATGTGAATGATAATAAAGCCCTATCTTATCTCATCGTTACAGTCAGGTGATAAAGCTTAATACAAACAGAAAAAACTGAGTATGAATTTAGAGTCATAAGAAAATGACACAGATCAAACTGAGATCAAACCCACGACATGTAGAGCTTTAATTACATGCTGAGCCAGAGAGATGTGTTTTTAGATGCTTCTTAAAAGTGAGTTCTGAGCCTGACTGTCTCATAAAAAGTGAGCATAAAAAATAACAAAAGGTGAAAGAAGGTGAAGCATAACGACTGAACGAGTCTCTCTATTAAACGACTGGTTCACCAGGAGAGACGCTGGAGGACTTTCACCTGAAATGAGTTCATGAAGCCAGTCTGGTTATAAAAATGATAACAGGACATCAGAGCCAGAATTCCTCTTTTAGTACTTTTACTTTATACTTAAGTACATTTGAAGGGAAATACTTTAGTACTTTTACTCAAGTGGAGGTCTAAAGGAGGAACTTCTACTTTTACTGGAGGAATATTTTACCTTGGGGGTCTCGACTTTAACTCCACCTCTGGTCACGTAAACATGAACGTGGTATTATTAAAAGTTTAGGATCTACACTCCCAGTTTCACTGAGCAATGAGGGAGAAATAAGATGTTATGAAATGTTGGTGTGGAGCGGTGCAGAGAGTTGCGTATGAACAAGAACATTAACAAAACTGTGGGTGCCGTTTTTCATTGATTTCACCTTCGGCGAATCTGTACGATCAAACTCACAACAATACTGTGCCAATACGAAGCGGATGCACCTGTTTTACACGCGCACTGGCGTAAACAGAAGCTATAAAGACACCGAGCTTTAGTTGTTTACTACTGACTCCGCCCACAAAATAAGCAATAACAGCACAGCCAGAGCAGAAGCAGCATACATACTGCAATAACACAGCGTATAACACTCATCACATCATTCCACCGCCTTAAAAGAACCCAGACGGCTTGTTTCTTTGTTTGGTTCTATTCTTTCCACTAGTTGTGACTTAAACACTGTGAAGTTTGGCCAGTAGGGGGAGCAGTGCACTCGTCGCTTGACATTAAACTCCACCTATGAGCAAAGGCATTGTCTGCATAAATAACTTCATGTAAATGAGGCGCTGGTAGGCTGGCGCTTGATTTCATGCACTGAAGCTGATTCGGTCTGATCATTGGTGGGCAATAAGACAATATTTCATGGTTATTCTGCTAAATTGCATCACAATATGCTTTTCTGAGAGTATCATGAATATCGTCAGTACTGAAAGTACACTGAGCATCTTTTTTTTATTACACAGAGCACAATTAGCCCTGTTTAATTGGACTGGACAGTGCAATTAGTGAAACACGGAATTAAAATCAAAGTTTTTATATTTATATTTTTTAAAAGGTAACATTACTGGTTATGTTTTGTCTGTTATTTTGAACGCTACTAAAGATTGTGTATTGCGAAAATGTCTTAAAGTATCACGAGACATTTCTGCCACATCGCCCTCCCCTAATTAATGGCTTTCACCCTGAAGACTTATGGGTAACTGAAGCGCACATGCCGCAAGGTCAGCATAAGGTCGGGGCATCGTTCCGAGTTTGTCCCAGCAGTTTTGCCGAGGATCGTAGCGATGAACCCATGGCATGTCTCGCGCAGAGTCAGCCGAAGACCCGCCCAGGATGTACAGCTGTCCATCGAGATAAGTGGCGGCAGGGGAGAGGTGAGGCCGAGGCAGGAGGGGCAGAGGTGTCCAGGAATTCCTGAGCAGATCGTAAGCCTCGCATTGTAACTGGTCGCTATACCCCACCCACATGGGCTGCAGCCCCCCAGCCACGACCAGTTGGTTTCCCACAGCCAGCATCACATGACCTGCACGCCCTGCTCCGCTTGCCATGGGAGCGCGGCTAGAGCAGCCGTAGACGGGGTCGTAGTGCCATAAAGAAGGAAGGCAGCGCAGACGAGAGTCACAACCACCGGAAACGTAGATCTCCCCGTCCAGCACCGCAGCTGCATGGCCACAGACGGGTGTGTCTAAAGAGTGAGCCAAGCTATCAGAGATGAAGATGAAGAGAAGGAAAAATTCAACCTTTAAAAACAGAAGTATCTATAAAATGGCAACAAACCTGCCCTTTGGGTTTAACAGAAGTTATACTGTGAGGAGATTCTTATTGGCTTATTACTAATTTTACTTATTAAAAATCAAGAAAAGTGGTGTAGAAGATATAAATGCCAAAAAAAATTATTTTGGACAGCATAAAATAAACGCAGTACAAATAAATGCTAAACAAAGAAATAATTATTATGTTTGCCGTTAAAGGAATACCCCAGCATCTTTCAACCCAATCTTTATCTGTCACACCCGAATACAGTGGCTGATGGCCAATCATTTCAGCACATTTCCCCACGGAAAGCACACTGACGGACTCGCTTCCAGTAGAAGATACAGGGCAGTTGCTGATACCTGGCAGCAAACGTTCAGGCAAAACACAGCACTTTACTTAATGTACTGTCAGTAAGTCAAGCCTTAAATTTCTACGTACGCGCTCAGGGACAGTAGTAACCTGCGGGCACTGATGAAGGACTAGAGGATGACCAACACAAACTGTGCAGCAGCAGATGAGCTGTCGTCTCTGACTTTACATCTACAAGGTGGACCCACAAGGTAGGAGTGTCTAATAGAGTGGACAGTGAGTGGACACAGTGTTTAAAAACTCCAGCAGCACTGCTGTGTCTAATCCACTCGCACCAGCACCACGTCAGTGTTACTTGCGTGCTGAGAATGACCCACCACCCAAACAGTACCTGCTCTGTGAGGGTCCATGGGGGTCCTGACCACTGAAGAACAGGGTAACAGAGTATCAGAGAAACTGATGGACTACAGTCTGTAACTGTAGAACTACAGAGTGGAACTATACGGTCAGTGGAGCTGATAAAGTGGACAGTGAGTGTGGAAACGAGGAGGTGGTCAGAATGTTATGTCTGATGGGTGTAATCTAATATGTTGTGAGACGGTTGGATACAATACGCTCCAAACTGCAGTATCCTTAATCGTCATGTACTACTAACTTTTTCTCGAAATTCATGTCATTCATGTCAATTTAACTTGCTCTATCAAATTGTGTCGCAGCGTCTAAGATTATATTGTATCGTTACTTAGTTTTAGCTTGGAACAATACAAACCGCATTTCTTTCAAATATTGTACTTTCAATAATGTAATGATGATGTGTGAAGGCCTAAATGTCTGTTCACACTATTGCAGCAAGGTATTCTGTATGACGGCAAGATCCGACTGAGCCATCGTTCAAGGTGGCAACCCAGGCGTTAGCAGAACTAACGTCATGTTAGGTTGAAAATGCTGGAGTATCTCTCTAAAACCAATTTGAGCTGCTTTGTTCCTACACAGCACTTCAACATTGTAGCGGTTCATCAAAGCATGAAGTGGGACTATACCTCCAGGTGTTATCTTCAGGTGTGTAGTACTCCACAGAATCCAGGCAATTCATGTCATCGTAGTTACCACCCAGGACAAACACCTTGCCCCCTTTACACACAGCAGCAAAGTAGTCTCTGGGACTGGCCATATCTGGCAAACACTCCCATTTTCCCTGGGCAGGGTCGTATCTGAAAACATGCAATCCATTTCAAGCTTTCTCAACCTCTTTGTTCTGTCTGCACATTCTTTATGAGGATTTATACATTAGACTAAGCATTACTACAGGGCTCGGGGATGTCACTGGTGACTTATGGGTGATGCATCAATGTGGCAGGGTTAGACCTGAGATAAATATACCACTAACTGAGATAAATATACCCCTAACTGAGATAAATATACCCCTAACTGAGATAAATATACCACTAACTGAGATAAATATACCCCTAACTGAGATAAATATACCACTAACTGAGATAAATATACCACTAACTGAGATAAATATACCCCTAACTGAGATAAATATACCCCTAACTGAGATAAATATACCACTAACTGAGATAAATATACCACTAACTGAGATAAATATACCACTAACTGAGATAAATATACCCCTAACTGAGATAAATATACCCCTAACTGAGATAAATATACCCCTAACTGAGATAAATATACCACTAACTGAGATAAATATACCACTAACTGAGATAAATATACCACTAACTGAGATAAATATACCCCTAACTGAGATAAATATACTACTACCTGAGATAAATATACCACTACCTGAGATAAATATACCACTGAGATAAATATACCACTAACTGAGATAAATATACCACTAACTGAGATAAATATACCACGAACTGAGATAAATATACCCCTAACTGAGATAAATATACCCCTAACTGAGATAAATATACCCCTAACTGAGATAAATATACCACTAACTGAGATAAATATACCCCTAACTGAGATAAATATACCCTAACTGAGATAAATATACCACTACCTGAGATAAATATACCCCTAACTGAGATAAATATACACCTAACTGAGATAAATATACCCCTAACTGAGATAAATATACCACTAACTGAGATAAATATACCACTAACTGAGATACATATACACCTAACTGAGATAAATATACCCCTAACTGAGATAAATATACACCTAACTGAGATAAATATACACCTAACTGAGATAAATATACCACTAACTGAGATAAATATACCCCTAACTGAGATAAATATACCACTAACTGAGATAAATATACCACTAACTGAGATAAATATACCACTAACTGAGATAAATATACACCTAACTGAGATAAATATACCACTAACTGAGATAAATATACCCCTAACTGAGATAAATATACCACTACCTGAGATAAATATACCCCTAACTGAGATAAATATACCCCTAACTGAGATAAATATACCTCTAACTGAGATAAATATACCACTACCTGAGATAAATATACCACTAACTGAGATAAATATACCACTACCTGAGATAAATATACCACTACCTGAGATAAATATACCACTGAGATAAATATACCACTAACTGAGATAAATATACCACTAACTGAGATAAATATACCACTAACTGAGATAAATATACCCCTAACTGAGATAAATATACCCCTAACTGAGATAAATATACCCCTAACTGAGATAAATATACCCCTAACTGAGATAAATATACCCTAACTGAGATAAATATACCACTACCTGAGATAAATATACCCCTAACTGAGATAAATATACACCTAACTGAGATAAATATACCCCTAACTGAGATAAATATACCACTAACTGAGATAAATATACCACTAACTGAGATACATATACACCTAACTGAGATAAATATACCCCTAACTGAGATAAATATACCCCTAACTGAGATAAATATACACCTAACTGAGATAAATATACACCTAACTGAGATAAATATACCACTAACTGAGATAAATATACCCCTAACTGAGATAAATATACCACTAACTGAGATAAATATACCACTAACTGAGATAAATATACACCTAACTGAGATAAATATACCACTAACTGAGATAAATATACCCCTAACTGAGATAAATATACCACTACCTGAGATAAATATACCCCTAACTGAGATAAATATACCCCTAACTGAGATAAATATACCTCTAACTGAGATAAATATACCACTACCTGAGATAAATATACCACTAACTGAGATAAATATACCCCTAACTGAGATAAATATACCACTAACTGAGATAAATATACCACTAACTGAGATAAATATACCCCTAACTGAGATAAATATACCACTAACTGAGATAAATATACCCCTAACTGAGATAAATATACCCCTAACTGAGATAAATATACCCCTAACTGAGATAAATATACCACTAACTGAGATAAATATACCACTAACTGAGATAAATATACCACTATCTGAGATAAATATACCCCTAACTGAGATAAATATACCACTAACTGAGATAAATATACCACTAACTGAGATAAATATACACCTAACTGAGATAAATATACCCCTAACTGAGATAAATATACCCCTAACTGAGATAAATATACCACTAACTGAGATAAATATACACCTAACTGAGATAAATATACCCCTAACTGAGATAAATATACCACTAACTGAGATAAATATACACCTAACTGAGATAAATATACCCCTAACTGAGATAAATATACCCCTAACTGAGATAAATATACCCCTAACTGAGATAAATATACACCTAACTGAGATAAATATACCCCTAACTGAGATAAATATACCCCTAACTGAGATAAATATACCACTACCTGAGATAAATATACCCCTAACTGAGATAAATATACCCCTAACTGAGATAAATATACCTCTAACTGAGATAAATATACCACTACCTGAGATAAATATACCACTAACTGAGATAAATATACCCCTAACTGAGATAAATATACCACTAACTGAGATAAATATACCACTAACTGAGATAAATATACCCCTAACTGAGATAAATATACCACTAACTGAGATAAATATACCCCTAACTGAGATAAATATACCACTACCTGAGATAAATATACCCCTAACTGAGATAAATATACCACTAACTGAGATAAATATACCCCTAACTGAGATAAATATACCACTACCTGAGATAAATATACCCCTAACTGAGATAAATATACCACTAACTGAGATAAATATACCCCTAACTGAGATAAATATACCACTACCTGAGATAAATATACCCCTAACTGAGATAAATATACCACTAACTGAGATAAATATACCACTAACTGAGATAAATATACCACTATCTGAGATAAATATACCCCTAACTGAGATAAATATACCACTAACTGAGATAAATATACACCTAACTGAGATAAATATACCACTAACTGAGATAAATATACCCCTAACTGAGATAAATATACCCCTAACTGAGATAAATATACCCCTAACTGAGATAAATATACACCTAACTGAGATAAATATACCCCTAACTGAGATAAATATACCACTAACTGAGATAAATATACCACTAACTGAGATAAATATACCACGAACTGAGATAAATATACCACGAACTGAGATAAATATACCCCTAACTGAGATAAATATACCACTAACTGAGATAAATATACCCCTAACTGAGATAAACATACCCCTAACTGAGATAAATATACCCCTAACTGAGATAAATATACCCTAACTGAGATAAATATACCACTACCTGAGATAAATATACCACTAACTGAGATAAATATACCCCTAACTGAGATAAACATACCCCTAACTGAGATAAATATACCCCTAACTGAGATAAATATACACCTAACTGAGATAAATATACACCTAACTGAGATAAATATACCACTAACTGAGATAAATATACACCTAACTGAGATAAATATACCACTACCTGAGATAAATATACCACTACCTGAGATAAATATACCCCTAACTGAGATAAATATACCACTAACTGAGATAAATATACCCCTAACTGAGATAAATATACCACTAACTGAGATAAATATACACCTAACTGAGATAAATATACCACTAACTGAGATAAATATACCCCTAACTGAGATAAATATACCACTAACTGAGATAAATATACCCCTAACTGAGATAAATATACACCTAACTGAGATAAATATACACCTAACTGAGATAAATATACCACTAACTGAGATAAATATACACCTAACTGAGATAAATATACCACTAACTGAGATAAATATACACCTAACTGAGATAAATATACCCTAACTGAGATAAATATACCACTAACTGAGATAAATATACACCTAACTGAGATAAATATACCACTACCTGAGATAAATATACCACTACCTGAGATAAATATACCACTAACTGAGATAAATATACCACTAACTGAGATAAATATACCCCTAACTGAGATAAACATACATCTAACTGAGATAAACATACATCTAACTGAGATAAATATACCCCTAACTGAGATAAATATACACCTAACTGAGATAAATATACCACTAACTGAGATAAATATACCACTAACTGAGATAAATATACACTAACTGAGATAAATATACCACTAACTGAGATAAATATACCACTAACTGAGATAAATATACCCCTAACTGAGATAAATATACCACTAACTGAGATAAATATACCCCTAACTGAGATAAATATACCACTAACTGAGATAAATATACACCTAACTGAGATAAATATACACCTAACTGAGATAAATATACACCTGAGATAAATATACCACTAACTGAGATAAATATACCCCTAACTGAGATAAATATACCCCTAACTGAGATAAATATACCACTAACTGAGATAAATATACCCCTAACTGAGATAAATATACCCCTAACTGAGATAAATATACCCCTAACTGAGATAAATATACCACTAACTGAGATAAATATACCACTAACTGAGATAAATATACCCCTAACTGAGATAAATATACCACTAACTGAGATAAATATACCACTAACTGAGATAAATATACCCCTAACTGAGATAAATATACCACTAACTGAGATAAATATACACCTAACTGAGATAAATATACCACTAACTGAGATAAATATACCCCTAACTGAGATAAATATACCACTAACTGAGATAAATATACCACTAACTGAGATAAATATACACCTAACTGAGATAAATATACCCCTAACTGAGATAAATATACCACTAACTGAGATAAATATACCACTAACTGAGATAAATATACCACTAACTGAGATAAATATACCCCTAACTGAGATAAATATACCACTAACTGAGATAAATATACCCCTAACTGAGATAAATATACCACTAACTGAGATAAATATACCACTAACTGAGATAAATATACCACTAACTGAGATAAATATACCCTAACTGAGATAAATATACCACTAACTGAGATAAATATACCACTAACTGAGATAAATATACCCCTAACTGAGATAAATATACATCTAACTGAGATAAATATACCCCTAACTGAGATAAATATACACCTAACTGAGATAAATATACACCTAACTGAGATAAATATACCACTAACTGAGATAAATATACCCCTAACTGAGATAAATATACCACTAACTGAGATAAATATACCACTACCTGAGATAAATATACCCCTAACTGAGATAAATATACCACTAACTGAGATAAATATACCCCTAACTGAGATAAATATACCACTAACTGAGATAAATATACACCTAACTGAGATAAATATACCACTAACTGAGATAAATATACCACTAACTGAGATAAATATACCACTAACTGAGATAAATATACCCCTAACTGAGATAAATATACCACTAACTGAGATAAATATACCCCTAACTGAGATAAATATACCACTACCTGAGATAAATATACCCCTAACTGAGATAAATATACCACTAACTGAGATAAATATACACCTAACTGAGATAAATATACCACTACCTGAGATAAATATACACCTAACTGAGATAATATACCACTAACTGAGATAAATATACACCTAACTGAGATAAATATACCACGAACTGGAGATAAATATACCACTACCTGAGATAAATATACCCCTAACTGAGATAATATACACTAACTGAGATAATATACCCTAACTGAGATAAATATACACCTAACTGAGATAAATATACACCTAACTGAGATAAATATACCACCTACCTGAGATAAATATACCACTAACTGAGATAAATATACCCTACTGAGATAAATATACCCCTAACTGAGATAAATATACACTAACTGAGATAAATATACACCCTAACTGAGATAAATATACCACCTAACTGAGATAAATATACCCCTAAACTGAGATAAATATACACCTAACTGAGATAATATACCACTAACTGAGATAAATATACCCTAACTGAGATAAATATACCACTAACTGAGATAAATATACCACTAACTGAGATAATATACCCCTAACTGAGATAAATATACCACTAACTGAGATAAATATACACCTAACTGAGATAAATATACCACTAACTGAGATAAATATACCCCTAACTGAGATAAATATACACCTAACTGAGATAATATACCACTAACTGAGATAAATATACCCCTAACTGAGATAAATATACCCTAACTGAGATAAATATACCACCTACTGAGATAAATATACCCCTACTGAGATAAATATACCCCTAACCTGAGATAAATATAACCACTAACTGAGATAATCTACCACGAACTGAGATAAATATACCCTAACTGAGATAAATATACCCCTAACTGAGATAAATATACCACCTAACTGAGATAAATATACCCCTAACTGAGATAAATATACCACTAACTGAGATAAATATACCACTAACTGAGATAAATATACCCCTAACTGAGATAAATATACCACGAACTGAGATAAATATACCACTAACTGAGATAAATATACACTAACTGAGATAAATTACCACTAACTGAGATAAATATACCACTAACTGAGATAAATCATACCCCTAACTGAGATAAATATACACCTAACTGAGATAAATATACCACTACTGAGATAATATACACCTAACTGAGATAAATATACCACTAACTGAGATAAATATACCACTACTGAGATAAATATACCCCTAACTGAGATAAATATACCACTAACTGAGATAAATATACCCTAACTGAGATAAATATACCACTACCTGAGATAAATATACCCCTAACTGAGATAAATATACACCTAACTGAGATAAATATACACCTAACTGAGATAAATATACCCCTAACTGAGATAAATATACCACTAACTGAGATAAATATACCCCTAACTGAGATAAATATACCCCTAACTGAGATAAATATACCCCTAACTGAGATAAATATACCCCTAACTGAGATAAATATACCACTAACTGAGATAAATATACACCTAACTGAGATAAATATACCACTAACTGAGATAAATATACACCTAACTGAGATAAATATACCCCTAACTGAGATAAATATACCACTAACTGAGATAAATATACACCTAACTGAGATAAATATACCACTAACTGAGATAAATATACCACTAACTGAGATAAATATACCACTACCTGAGATAAATATACCACTAACTGAGATAAATATACCCCTGAGATAAATATACATCTAACTGAGATAAACATACCCCTAACTGAGATAAATATACCCCTAACTGAGATAAATATACACCTAACTGAGATAAATATACACCTAACTGAGATAAATATACCACTAACTGAGATAAATATACACCTAACTGAGATAAATATACCACTAACTGAGATAAATATACCACTACCTGAGATAAATATACCCCTAACTGAGATAAATATACCACTAACTGAGATAAATATACCCCTAACTGAGATAAATATACCACTAACTGAGATAAATATACACCTAACTGAGATAAATATACCCCTAACTGAGATAAATATACCCCTAACTGAGATAAATATACCACTACCTGAGATAAATATACCCCTAACTGAGATAAATATACACCTAACTGAGATAAATATACACCTAACTGAGATAAATATACCCCTAACTGAGATAAATATACCACTAACTGAGATAAATATACCCCTAACTGAGATAAATATACCACTAACTGAGATAAATATACCCCTAACTGAGATAAATATACCCCTAACTGAGATAAATATACCACTAACTGAGATAAATATACCCCTAACTGAGATAAATATACCCCTAACTGAGATAAATATACCACTAACTGAGATAAATATACACCTGAGATAAATATACCACTGACTGAGATAAATATACACCTAACTGAGATAAATATACCCCTAACTGAGATAAATATACCACTAACTGAGATAAATATACACCTAACTGAGATAAATATACCACTAACTGAGATAAATATACCACTAACTGAGATAAATATACCACTAACTGAGATAAATATACCACTAACTGAGATAAATATACACCTAACTGAGATAAATATACCCCTAACTGAGATAAATATACCTCTAACTGAGATAAATATACCCCTAACTGAGATAAATATACCCTAACTGAGATAAATATACCACTAACTGAGATAAATATACCACTAACTGAGATAAATATACACCTAACTGAGATAAATATACCACTAACTGAGATAAATATACCACTAACTGAGATAAATATACCCCTAACTGAGATAAATATACCCTAACTGAGATAAATATACCACTAACTGAGATAAATATACCACTAACTGAGATAAATATACACCTAACTGAGATAAATATACCACTAACTGAGATAAATATACCACTAACTGAGATAAATGACACTTTAATGAGAGTAGAGTGAAGATAAAGCACACGCAAAGCTTTACCTCACTGCAGACTTCAGTATGTCCAGTTTTCCATAGTACTTGCGGCCCCCCAGTATGTACAGTATATTACTGAGCACGCACACGCAGTGGCGGAGTCGCGAGGGCCCCGGGAGCTGAGCCAGTGGCTCCCACTCCACAGTCCGAATGAGGCCCTCTCCACGCAGGAAGCGGCGGGCGAACCACAGGCAGCGGTTTGGCTCTCGCCGCTCGAAGTTCTCATTCACGCTGTCTCCCCCAACCAGCACCAACACCTGAGAGGGAGCAAAGAAGAGATAGATGGATGATCCGTCTGTCAATTCATTCCCTTTAAAACTCTATCAAACGGATAGTTCTGGTCCTAAAATCTGATTGGCTGAGCCGCGTTCAAAGCCCTTGTAAACCCCACGATATACTGGAATAATCTTTGGCTCTAGTGCTGCTCACATGGAGCACCGAGTGTCCGGATGAAGTAAGAACCTGTTTTTTTGTTTAAACTGAGTGGCTGATAATTTATGTTCTTAACTAGAACTGGGCTGGTCAGCTGGCTAACAGGCTAACAGGGCCAACAGCCTAAACAGCTCCATCATTAATATCACAGGCTTGAATTAAAGCACTTTCGGTCTAAAAAGTGTCACTTGACTGACTGACACACTTCAAATGTCCGTGTTTCAGTCAGAAGTCCAGTCACACCTCAAACGGCTCCGTACTCCCTAAATAGTGTTGTAGCTATGGCAGTGTAGAAATTCTAGCCTCTACAGTCAAACACTGCATCATGTATCGCGTGTGGACGTGTCTGAATCCCAAACGGCTTCTTAGCTGTATTCTTAGCTGCTTTAATACAGCAGTTAAATAAATACAGTAAGAAATGAATAAACTGGCCGTGAACGCGGCTTTAATATGTTTTAATGTTCAGCTCCTTCCTCCTAATTAGAGCTCCTTAACGAGCAGCTCGTTGCTACGTCAGAGTAACGAGCTCCGCCCACTCGCTGCTCAGTCTGCTGTAAGCCCCGCCTTTTGAAGTACAGACTGAGCCGTAAAACTGAGCCAATATCAGGTTCAGCTCAGTTTGGTCAGTTTGTCCAGATCAGTACTGATGTTGTTTTGTTCCAGCCGGTCTGTAAAGCTTCTTACAGCCCGTTTAGTTTGGCGAATGGTGTTGGGTTCATTTCTGGCTGATTCCAGGTTGTTCAGCTGTTCTTCTGTCTCAGCTGCCGACTGAAAAGCTGCTCAGTGGAGACGACAGTTTGGGAATTTAGCGTCGTCTCGTCTTCAGAGTCGGACCAAATCGGCTGTCGGTCAGATGTGATCTTAACAGTGTCCGTTTTCTGTTTGTGGCAAAGTACCACTGTAAAGACGTCTGTGTCTCTACAATCCACCACTTCACACCAAACCACTCTGAACGAATTTGTCAGCAGTACTCTAGCTACCTGATTTGGGGTTCGAGGTTTACATCCTACAGCTCTTTGATTTCCCTCTAGACGTTTCCTCACTGTCTCCAAGGCTGCTCTTCCTTCTGAGCTCCTACTCAGCAGTCTGCAGTTCTGTACCTGAGGGAATGAAAGCAGAACAAACACTAGTGGTACCATGCGGGCAGTGGCTTGTTCCAGTATAGGGAGGTCACAGTATTCAAAGTTCCTCAGTGTCTTCCCTGCTCTAGCACACAAATCACACTGTGATATTATCCAAGTAGCTAAATAAGAAGATTAAGAGCAGTGAAGATACTAAATCAGGGTTTCTTCCAGGCCACAGCTCTTCAGAGATCAATGTGTTCCCTCTTCTAACCCTCTAAATACACAGGCTAAATACAGAGACTTTGCTAATTAGCTGATGAGTTGAATCAGGCGTGTATATTGAGGCAGGAACCTAAACTCCGCAGGAGGTTCTCTAAGGTTTAAGGGTTTTTAAGTTGGGGGGCGTGACAGTGGTGCTACGAGGCATAAGCAGAGAACTTGTAGAGAGGAGAATTTCCACTCTGCAATGTCTTTCAGGTTCCTCAAACGCTAGAGGGCGCTCCTGGGCAAGTCCAAAATGTGTTGATATGGAGCACTTGAGCAAAATCGTAGTTTATAAATGCTTCAACATTTTTAATGTAAAAGAATTTATTAATTTCCTGAACAGCATAAAACATTTAAACTCCGCTGTTATATCTAAGAGCTTTTAAACTCGAGTTATAGGAGTTTAAAACGGTGCCTCATGTATATTCATGACGTAAGAGAGCGCAAACAGCCAATGAGCTGCTCCGCTCGCCCATCAATCATCCCACTCTAGCAGTAAAGCCCGCCTCCTGCTGCCCGAAACCCGTTTGCTATAGAATAAAGGAAACATACAGGCGAGTTTTCAGAGTTTTTTTAGTGAAACTCGTCCTCCTACTGTCTGAAATTAAAGGAAAGGTTTGGGATGTATCGGAATATGACTACTGAAAATACATACTCAGCATACAGAAATGAGATCCGTATTCAGCCCTAGTCATCTATTAACAAGGTCAGCTTGGGGCTCTGGTAAAAACCTCGATAACAGTTTATAGTCTTTCTAAGGCCCAAGCCCATTTCTTCTTCTCACCCCTACCCCTCGTTTTTGAGTGTTGCCCCTTGTTCCTGAGCTACAGGGCAGTGGTTGAGATCTTCCTCTGAAATGAGCCCCTCTAATAAAAGAGCATCACTTCATTAACAGCTACTAGTGCCGCTCTGTAGGCGACCCTGCCCGTCTGCAGGGACAGCAGAGGAGGGGAAAGTTCAGCTCCTCACTGCTGGGCTTTAGTTACATTTAGGGGTCAGACGCCTTCAAAGAGGGGGGCAGTTATTTATCATCACCGTCATCAGATCAGACGTCTGATCAGTTGCAACAGAGAAAAAGGAGCCAGTAGTGCAGCATTTTATAAAATACCATCAAAAACTGTGAACACAGTGATTTTTATTCAGTGTTTGTCACTAAATCCAGTTAAACAGGACTAATTTTGCTCTGCTTATGATGAAACGTGCAGTTGGTCAGCTTTAACACACCGACGATACACATGATACGGTCAGAAACGATACTGCATTGTATTGTGGCATAATTTATCACAATAATGATTCATATTTGTGGGTTTCTTTGGTCTCTTGCTCAGCCAACTTGCTGGTTTTTCTTTTCCTCTCATAACTCTCTGTTTGGAGTCTCTGAAAAATCTCTGTTTGAAGGGTGATGTAGCCCCAACACTTCGCCCAGCCCCTCTATCTCCGCACAAACCAACACACCCTACCCCTAGACGTGAAAGGGCAAAACTGAGGGGTAGGCCTAAGTGGCAGGGTCGAGGGGGGAAATGGGACTGGGCCAAAGTCTCTGTACCTCCTGCTTTCTTTTATTTACATGCATTAGCCTGAAGCCAACTGATAAAAAGCACCCATGGTGAATGCAAACAACTTTGGAAAATGGAAAATCAACTAATTGTTTTCAGGCAATTATTCAAAATCAGTTACAGGCCTAACTGCAATGCAGATGGGTCAAAATACTAACAGTATATTGTCCAACTGATATTTGTGTTTTTTGGCAAAAATCTGCTGAAGCCAAGAGTGCATCTCTAAAGTTCACGACAGGTTCACACCAACACACCTGATTTAACTCAATATTTAGTGACCAAAACGGCTTGTTAATTAGCTGACTGCTTGAATCAAGTGTGCTGGAATTGAGGTGGACGATATATATTTCTACAAGTTTGCAGCTGTTTACAGACCAAAAATATCCAGAAGTGTCATATTTACACAACAATATCAAAAAACATATTCATTCAATTCAATTTTCATTTACTGTACTGCAATAAATCCAGTGAAACGGGACTAATAATGCGCTCCTTTTAATTAACCATGCAGTAGGTCAGTGTCCGTGTTTACATGCGAAGATTTTCAGATTAAGACTGAGGTGTTTCTCACTCTACTCAACAATCTGATGAACATTTTTGTTTACAGGCTCACTACAAGATCCAAAATGACGTGCAGGCATAGAGAACCACTCAGTGTAGACGTTACCACAACAACCAGCATCACGCGAGTCCAGTCAGAGTGAGATGAGCAGCAGTGAGCAGTGATTGTGTTTTTAACTGCTTTAAAATGACGTCAGACTCAGGAAAACGTCCTTCACACGTCCTTATTAAAGAAGGCCGAGAGGAAGACGTCGTGCTCTGAGACGCATAAGCCGGACGTCCGTCCCACCGCCGTCTTTTAAAGATCAGAGCATGAACTTCGTCTCCTCTGCAGACCAGTTTCTGCTCCGCCGTGTTGAACGGTATAAACTCTCACTGTGACGCGACGCTCATGCAGAACGGACTGAAACTTTCCGATAGGGAATGTAATCGGATTCAGACGTTTACACGGATATTATTCTTATATTTAACGGATTATTTACAGGATTACCCACCTC
Source organism: Pygocentrus nattereri (assembly GCF_015220715.1). Classification (NCBI taxonomy): domain Eukaryota; kingdom Metazoa; phylum Chordata; class Actinopteri; order Characiformes; family Serrasalmidae; genus Pygocentrus; species Pygocentrus nattereri. Next base: position 33,935,904 of record NC_051232.1, on the reverse strand, counting down.
GTGCAGTCAGATAGAAGCTGTATTCTGGATGGCCTCAATCAGACTAGACTATTCCGACTGAGGTGTTTACATGGACGGATTCTATTCCGATTGAGCCATTAGTCAGATTATTAAAGAAATATTTGGCTGCATGTAAACTTGGCTAGTGTCCATTAACTACAGACAATATCCACAGTGTGCTCAGACAAAGCATACTGTGATATAAATAATCACGATAACGATAAATATCATCATATCTCACAGCGCTAACCTGAGCAGGGCTGTACAGAGTTGTTTTTAATAGAAGGAACACTGCACTAAGTCTGTAGTGCATTATTTTGTATGTGTATTTGAAGATCCTGGGTTACCACATTATTTCTGTGTATTTGATATTATCAAGCTTCTCAGAAAAGGTGCTCTGCCATCAGTTGCCTCGGTCCTACGTTCATATCAGTATGGCAGATTTACCAGAATTCTTATTGAAATTCCGATCCTTATACTGCTGTACCTCCATCAGCTCTGCAGGGGTCATCAGGGGAAAGCGGATCCTCTGGAGAAGCCCTGGAAGACTCCCCAACCTCTGCGCTTTATCCTCCTCTACCCATGTCACAGCTGCTCTGAACACTGCCACCTACAGAGAGAGCGGATGAGGTGCAGTGAGTGTAATCGCACTGTGAAGGGCCCATTTAGACATGAACAGTGCTTTTGTGGAAACTGTCAACCCAAGTAAGCTTAGCTGGAGGTGGTCAATATAAACACCAGCAAGATGTGCTTAGTGGAGCATGTGCACCTAGAAAATACGACTTAGAACAGAACAGAATGTCTTCGTTGTTGCTGCACAGCAGTACAGTGAAATTGAGGGTGCTGTACCTGATGGTGCTAGAAGTGTAAATTCACACAAATATATTATAAATCTACTGAAAAAAGGACGTTAACAGCATTCATGCAAGAACATGCATACACCACACTGAGGTCGGCGATTTGGCAAAAACATAAGACTGCGATTCTTCAATTTTCGCGATGCACAGTAAGTCACATTATTTATTTATTTGTTTTTAATAATTTTTTAATAACAACAGAGAAAAATGAGCCAGTAGTGCTACATTTCATAAAATACTATCAAAACTGTAAACAGGTGAATTGTATCCAGTATTTGTCACTAAATCCAGTCAAACAGGACTAATTATTACTAAGTTATTAATAACTATTCATGATGAAACGTGCAGTTGGTCAGTGTTAACACACTGACGATACGCATGATATGATCAGAAAAGCATGTTGTGTTGTTCCATAATTTATCACAATAATGATATATATCGTCTTACTGCCCAGCCCTACAGAACAATATTTCAAACAACAGGGTTTTTTTTTTTTGTAAGTGTAAATTTAGGCGTTCGGGTTTGGGACAGACTCCTCTCAATAGAAAGATCACTATAAATGATGATTTTGCATATCGCTGCTGTTTGAAGAAAACCACGTATCTGTTGTATTTGTCGTTTTTCCACATAATTTGAAAATGCCTGTTGTTCTGTACCTCGTTTTTAAATTTCATGAAGGATGGACTAAAAGAAACGGCCCAAAACCACTTGGAAAAAATTCTGGTTCCATTGACATACATTGAAAGTAAAGCATGTTTTTCCCTTCTCTTGTAAAGTCACTGTTACAGCAATATATATATATATATATATATATATTATCATCTCTATTAATGCCTTGGGTATAAATAGATCAGGACATAAACCTTGTAAATATTTAAGATCTAAAAACTTTATTTTTTTTTTTCATAGTTTTTTTAAAATCTTCTTTTAGGAATCTTGCGCAATCAATGGTAAATCCAATGTGACCCAAAATATATTGTAAAATTTTAACAGTTAATCAACGTTTTGCTTTTTTCAATATGGCATTAGAGTGAATAAAGAGTGTTTCACTGGGTAAAAGCCTCTCAAACAGAACATCTACCTGTAAACTGGTCACTCTGCTTCCACAGCTGTGCAGTTATATATAGCTGTGTATTGCGTCTGCTGTCCACTGAGTGCAATCTATTACACTTGATATTGCCATTCGCAACCTTTACAGTACCGCACACAAGTCTTAGGCACCTAACCAAGATGTTTAAAACCATATAAGTGAGTTTTAAGCTCTAAAACTCTAAATAAATTTGCATAAACACAAACAAAAACGAATACAATAAAAATGAACAGAAAGTAAGACAAAAGTGGATTAAGTAGTTCCAGATTTCACATCAATGTGCCCTTTTATATCTGGATTACAGCTTAGCACTCATAATAATGTTCCAACCCAGGAGTGTCCAAATCTTCTTAACAGAGGCCGGTGTGGCTGCAGGACTACAAGACTGCGGCTAACTGATTAAACAAGTGGAATCAGGTGTACATGAGCTTGTTTGGAATGAAACCTGTAGCCGCTTTGGCCCTGTGTGAATAAGACTGGAGACCCAATCAGACGTTTCTCTGGGTAAACCCGATGTATAAAATGTATGCAAATGGAAAATGGAAGTCTCTCATGATGCAAAGAAACCTTTAATTATGCAAAGCTTCTTTGAGTGTTCATGGTTCTGTATAGAACCATTTTCCTTACTAAAGATGGCCAGGAGAACCATCTTTTTCAAGAGTCCAGGGTTTGTGAGGTCCGTGTTTAATGTGGCATGACTGGTGAATCGTGTCTGCGTATTAAAATATTATGCTAAATATCGCGTGCTGTGAAAAGTTCTTTAAGTATGGTGGTATATGTGGTTGTTGTAGTGTAGCGGGTATGACCTTTGCCCTCTGTGCGGTAGCCTAGGGTTTGACGCCCTGCCTGGGCAAACACCCGAGGCTATACCAATAGAGAGTCCTTGGGCTAGACTCCGAACACTTGGCCCACTAATGTAAACTGTAAGTTGCTCTGGATGAAGGTGTCTGCCAAATGCTGTAAATATATATGACATTTTTGCCTTATTGCCCATCTAATAAAATGTACCTAGTATCTAATAAACTGGCCACGCAGAAGTTTAGGTCTCTGGCCTCACCTCACTGTCTGCACTCAGTGCATCTCTCTCCAGCAGACGTTCCAGCAGGGAGCAGGACAGGTCCTTGAACTTCTCCCCCTCTGAGACCCTCTGAAAGTGGGCCAAAGCATAGTCCTCTGCTGCCCTACCCAGCTGCTCCAGACCGTAAGTCTCGGCGAGAGACAGCGCGTCCAAACATGAGCCGTCATCCATGTAATCCTGTAGGAAGTTTAGGCAGAGCGTGAGCGCCCCCTGCAGCTGAAACTGCATGGCTGATTCCGCCAGGTCCCACACATTTTTCCAGCCCAGCTTCAGCTCTCCGGAGTAGATGAATTCGAGCAGTGATCGCAGCACGCTGGCTTCAACGCCTCGCAGACGTACCACCTCCTCTTCAGACTCACGTAACCCTCCGCAGAAGAGGGCCCGGAAGTAGTCCCCTCCAGCAGCGAGGATAACGCGATGGGCTAAGACAGGGAGGGACAACAACAGTGATTAGCATATGCCCCTTCAAAAAAAAAAACTCCATGGGGTGTTGCACTGGTGCAAGTGGATCAGACACAGCAGTGCTGCTGGAGTTTTTAAACACTGTGTCCACTCACTGTCGGTGTGTGCATATAGAATTGTGTAGAATTGAGGTCCCATTGATTGCTGTTTGAGTAGGAGAGTCAGAACGCACATCCTTGAGGGGGCGCTGGAGACCCTCTGTGGTGTGAAAGAAGCCAGGATGGACAAAATACAAATAAAATTAATGTTTTTACAAAGTTCAGACACTTAAACGCTGCACAAGCCCAGAAGACCATGGTTTACAAGGAGTTTTGTACTCGTGCCAGAAAAGGATGCTCAGTGGCAGATAGTCTTAATACCTCCAGTAAAATCTCCTATTATCATGCACTGTATTTCCAAAAGTTTTCACTCCCCCATCCAGATCACTGAGTTCAGGTGTTCCAGTGACTTCCATGGCCACAGGTGTATAAAGCCGAGCCCCTCGGCCTGCAGACTGCTTCTACAGACATTAGTGAAAGAATGGGTCGCTCTCAGGAGCTCAGTGAATTCCAGCGTGGTGCCGTGATCGGACGCCACCTGTGCAGCAAGTCCAGTCGTGAAATTTCCTCACTACTAAATATTCCACCTATGGATTAAGAATGGGAAGTCACTCAAGCTCATGTGTGTGTGAAGACAGCCGAGCGACTACTTTTGGAAATATAGTGTAGATGCATAAAGGAGTTTAATTCCAAACATATTTTCATTTTTAATTTTACTGTAAAATGCAGGTTCAGTAAACTTTGTCACATCATATTACCAAAGCTCTTTTATACACATGCAGTAAAAATATAGATCTTATTTAGCCATTTTAACATACCTCCATATGCAGTTCTGTAAAAATAGTATTAAATTGTACAATAAACACGGAAATTGAACTACCATGATAAAAAAATGCAAAAATGACGTAATATTTTATGTAAGATCATTTTAATACAGCCAATATTTCTTTAAAAGAGCACAACTCTCAGGACTGAGGAGGACACGTCTCTTGTTGTTATGCCAAGTAAGCTGATTGGCTGATCTAGCCAGGCTAGCAAAATGATCAAATGAGCAACGAAAGATTTAAATATTGATAAAGTTTTTCAAGTGTTCTGATCACTGATGACATTAACATTAGTCATTTGCACAGGTGGACAGTAACTGAGTATCTGAGTAAATGTAATTAGTTTCTGTACTTTAGTATTTTTGGTGTATCTGTACTGAAGTTTCTCCATTTCTGGGCGACTTTCTCCTTTCACTCCACTACATTTCAGAGTCTAATATCCGACTTTTTCCTCCTACATTTTGAGAAATCTGTCGTTCCTTTTGGTTTCTGTGTGTATAAAAACGTCACATGTCAAAACGAAAGAAGCGCAAAGCCAGAGCACCAATCAGGGCCCAGCGGTCACTTTGTTCAGAGCTGGTTTTGACCTGTCGGTCATACCGACCCAGTGCAGCACGCGGTTCAACGTCAGCGCAGCAGCGTAAAACTTTGGGAGAGTCTGTTCAACATAAATGATGAACTAACCTAACTTTGTGTAAATAGAGCTCAATATAGAAATATGTCCACATATGCAGTCGAGACTGACGCGGCTTTTTTCTGAATTTCTACAAACACCATTTCATTTTATAGTAAATGAGTTTGGGCTGGTTTATGTTTATGAACAGACGCCTACAGATCAACATAGTAAAGGAGCTCATCTGTGATCCTGAGTTTAAAGCCAGTTTTTATTCAACTTAAACTTGGAACTAAGTTGTAAATAAATCTGAAACTGAAACTTTGCTTGTGTGTAAAAAGTGATTTCAGAGCCACTCGGTTCTCCCTGATGGAAACTGTTTACCTTCAGTGTTTTGTGCTTCTGATCATTTTAATAGACGTCAGCGTCACTAATTAATGACCTTCTATTAAAAGACTGGTTTACCAAGAGAGACGCTGGAGGACTTTCACCTGAAATGAGTTCATGAAGCCAGTCTGGTTATAAAAATGATAACAGGACATCAGAGCCAGAATTACTCTTTTAGTACTTTTACTTTATACTTAAGTACATTTGAAGGGAAATACTTTAGTACTTTTACTCAAGTGGAGGTCTAAAGGGAGGAACTTCTACTTTTACTGGAGGAATATTTTACCTTGGGGGTCTCGACTTTAACTCGAGTACATGGCTCCTGTACCTCGTCCACCGCTGGTCACTGGTGCCACTACACATCACTGGTGTTATATAAATACAGTGTAACACCAACGATGGTGACTCCAGTGACATTTTGGGTAAAACTGAGGATTCTGTAAATTGGCTGACTCATTGTTGGTCAGGTGACATTTTCATTTTAATTACCCAGCCATTAAAGCACAAAACAGTTGTTTCAGATCTCTCACAATCACATCTTTCACAGATCTATTCAAATGCACCCAAGAGGTAAACAAGCGCAATCAGATTCAAGTGTTTCGTCATTTATATAGAAAAGATAAAAAACTATGACAAACAAATAAAATACACAAATTTGAGGTCATTTTTGGTGAATGTTGCAAAAATGTAACCACAGGCCTTAATGTTCACCACCTTCAGCATTAATGACCCAACGGTCCCATTTACTCCATTATAATCCAAAAAAATCCAACCTTATATTTGGGTCATTCTACAGAAACGTCCACTCTATCTGTCTCTCCATAGGTGTCACTGGTGTTACCGATCCTCACTGGTGTTCCTCATAATGAAGGAAACATCAGAGACGTTTTTGATGATCAAAGCATTTTACAGAACATCAAACCACACGCTGTCCATCAGGGAACGTCCACTAAAATATGGAATTTAATCCATTTGTGTTCCTATTTTTTCACAGTGACCTCAGAATAAAGTTGGTCGCACCAGTGACGTCAGCTAAAAGCTTCATATGAGATCATGAGCTGAATGAGAAGATCTCTGAGAACTGAGAGACACAGTGGACTCACCATGAGCTTCTCTTCATAGATCCTCAGACAACAGGTCAAAGGAGGTCGAGTGACGTCATCGGCGTGACTTTTATTTCAAAATAAGAGATTTTTAGTAACGCAGTAACACCAGAGACACGACTCCTGGGGGACTTTTATTATATATTTTATAATATTTATTTTGCATTTGTTTCTTTATGTCACTTAATTCATATATTCCACAGTCATGTAGAGATTATTGCAGTTAAAATGGCAGACTTTTTTTTTTTTCTTCAAAATACGGCCTCAGCCTTCACACACGACTGTGGGGACGAGCTCTTCTGTGGTGACTGGAATTCTATATGATTGATTTAAAAACCAATATTGCTAAATTGAGGCTTGAGAAGGTGTAACTGTTAAAATAACTTACCGTTTTATCTTAAAATGTAAATAAAATGAGGTGGTGGTGGTGATGGGGGAGCGGGGGTTTGCGTGTTTTTAGGACAGATGCCAAAATTCAGTGCTACAGGTTTTGTTCCTAACAAAGCTTTTAGCGATTCTTATGAACACAACGCTTTTAATGTCCATCAGTAGGATGTAGAATCTTTAAACCTGACGGTGAATGGGGGGTCGCACCCCTCTGAGCCCTTCTGCCCCCTTTTCATTAGACAAGTGTCGTCTGGCGAAAAGGGGGCAGACGGGTGTAGAGCAGTATGACGTGAACTGTCCTTCTCCAGCAGTCAGACTGCAGAGCGCAGAGTTGAGAGGCCCCGACACACATGGTCCTGTCAATCAAACTGCACAATATGCACTATACTGCCAAAAGTATTCGGTCGTCTGGCTTCACACGCATATGAACTTGAGTGACATCCCATTCTTAATCCATAGGGTTTAATATGATGTCGGCCCACCCTTTGCTGCTAAAACAGCTTCAGCTCTTCTGGGAAGGCTTTCCACAAGGGTTAGGAGTGTTTATGGGAATTTCTGACCGTTCTTCCAGAAGCACATTTGTGAGGTCAGACACTGATGTTGGACGAGAAGGCCTGGCTCACAGTCTCCGCTCTAATTCATCCCAAAGGTGTTCTATGGGGTTGAGGTCAGGACTCTGTGCAGGCCAGTCAAGTTCTTCCACACCAAACTGGCTCATCCGTGTCTTTATGGACCTGCTTTGTGCACTGGTGCGCAGTCATGTTGGAACAGGAAGGGGCCGTCCCCAAACTGTTCCCACAAAGTTGGGAGCATGAAATTGTCCAGAATCTCTTGGTGCTGAAGCTTTAAGAGTTCCTTTCACTGGAACTAAGGGGCCGAGCCCAACTCCTGAGAAACACCCCACACCATGATCCCCCCTCCACCAAACTTTACACTCGGCACAATGCAGGCAGACAAGTACCGTCTCCTGGCAACCGCCAAACCCAGACTTGTCCATCGGATTTCCAGACGGAGAAGCGTGATTGGTCACTCCAGAGAACACGTCTCCACTGCTCTAGAGTCCAGTGGCGGCGCTTTACACCACTGCATTCCACGCTTTGCACTGCGCTTGGTGATGTAAGGCTTGGATGCAGCTGCTCGGCCATGGAAACCCATTCCATGAAGCTCTCTACGCTGTTCTTGAGCTGATCTGAAGGCCACATGAAGTTTGGAGGTCTGTAGTGATTGACTCTGCAGAAAGTCGGTGGCCTCTGCGCACTATGCCCCTCAGCATCCGCTGACCGCTCGGCCATTTTACGTGGCCGACCACTTCGTGGCTGAGTTGCTGTTGTTCCCAATCGCTTCCACTTTGTTATAATCCCACTGACAGTGGACTGTGGAATATTTAGTAGTGAGAAAATTTCCCGACTGGACTTGCTGCACAGGTGGCGTCCGATCATGGAACCAAGCTGGAATTCACTGAGCTCCTGAGAGCGACCCATTCTTTCACTAATGTCTGTAGAAGCAGTCTGCAGGCCGAGGGGCTCGGCTTTATACACCTGTGGCCATGGAAGTGACTGGAACACCTGAATTTGTGTGAAAACCTTTGGAAATACAGTGTACAGTCACGGATGGGTTAAATGCGGAGATGAAATTTCCCCATTGTGGGACTAATAAGTATGACTTAAATTACATCATACCATTACAGCATAACACATCGGTCAAACGTCACAACATACCACGGACAGCAGAGTCGAGAGGTCCTGACACACATGCACCCCGTCAATCAAACTGCAGAGCGCCCATCTATCTCCCCACAGTGGATACAGGACCAAATCTGGGTATTTACAAAATACCGTTCTGGTTCCGCACAGCTAGAAACATTTTATTGTTCTCCTTAATGACGTGCGATCTTTTCATACTTTCAATTTTTTACATTTTGTCACCCACACTTTTCAAGTGGAAATTTGCTCACACTTTTTTCTGCATGTTTTCTCCTTTTCTATTTTATTTTAGTGTCATTTTTTTGTTTCCTTTCTTATTTTACCCAGACTTTATTAATGACTTCATTTTATGTGTTCATTTTAATTTGACAGTTTAACCAGTTGAATTCATCCATCCATCCATTTTCTAAGCCGCTTCTCTCTCAGGGTCTCAATTCAAGTCCTAAAGTCCAAGAAACCTGAGCCTTGATTCAAGTCCTGAAGTCCAAGACAGTCGAGTCTCGATTCAAGTCCTGAAGTCCAAGAAACTTGAGCCTTGATTCAAGTCCTGAAGTCCAAGACAGTCGAGTCTCGATTCAAGTCCTGAAGTCCAAGAAACTTGAGCCTTGATTCAAGTCCTGAAGTCCAAGACAGTCGAGCCTCGATTCAAGTCCTGAAGTCCAAGACATCGGACTCCCTATATACTCATGATTCTACTTACAACCATTTTCTTTATTAAAGAACCCTTGACTTTTTAAGACTGCAAGCGAAACGGAGACGATGGAAAGTGGTTGTGTAAAGTTATTTGAGTTTTTTTACATAAACCCACACAAACGTGGCCTTCACCAGTAAATAAAGCATCATAAGTAGATAAAAATACAACAGAAATGTAGAATATGGGCCCTCCTTTTCTCTTCACCAGGCTGAACGGTTCAGTTTTTACAGTGACGCACTGCTACACTGGCAGCCCCTATACTGCCTTGTGCAAGAGATCCAATTATAGGCAAGCGTCCCCAAGTCTTACAGACATTATACCTCGTTTTCCTTGTCAGTGACTCAGTGATGCTTCTCGAGAAGATCAATGACATTGTCACTTAATTTATTTTGGCTCGCGGTGTCTGACTGCATGAGAATTCTCAATGTTCCAGGAACTGAAATACAATTCTTCACTAAAATTAAAATCACATGAGCACAACAGACACACACGCCCTTTTCTAAACATATTAAAAAAGATACGAGTCCTGCAGAAGATCTCAAGGGCCTCACAAGCTTGTTACGAAGCCGAAAATCAAACAGAAATATTTTACTGCAAGAGGTTCACGAGCCTCTGACTTATGAAAAATCACATCTATTTTGCTTAATCATTCTTTTGACACTGAAGACGGCCAGAGAAAGAGCAACAAAGGTTACTGCCAGTAAGTCAGAGGGTTATGTGAAAGGAAATTTTCTAAGCTGGCACATGTAGTTTTCTCCAAGCCCCGAAAGTATTCAGTCAGTCAAGACATGCCTGCTGAAATGTGCTTCCTTATTTGTGCCAGGGGTCGCAACCCAAATGCTGAGAAGAGCCATTTTGTTCTTTCAACCAAAATCAAACCACCTTGGGAGCCACGATATTTAATGTCCATTTCACCATCTTGGCTGTAAATCTGTCTCAGTGTGTGCTGATGTCCTAGTATAAGATAAAAAATATAATACAAACAAAAAAATCTCAGACTTACTCTGCTCTGCTTTAAGCTTTGGGTCAGCTACAGCTGCTTTTCTCACATCTCCAGCAGGAAACTTTTCCACAAAAGTAGATCAGTTTCTGTAAAATGTCCCTCAAAGTTTGATTTAATATGAGGTTGAAGTCGCTTCTCATTCGCCAGCTTCTTGTTCTAATGTTCCCGTTCCACCTTAAATGGTGCCTGAGGCTGCAGAATATAACTGCTGCATCATTTAAGGTGGAACAAGAGAATTAGATAATCTGGCGATTGAGAAGTGACACCATCTTCGTGACTTTTTCAGTTTCTGGTTGCAGATTAAACGTATCAGGAAACCAGCTGGTGTAACCTATAAACACTAATCAGTCCGTTCGTCTCTAAATTATCGATGTCCGTCTTAAATCTCTCTCTTTGCCGTTTCGTAGCTACTAGCTGGGCGAGATCATTATCTTTGTTGCTATGGTGACCAGCCATCTGCACTGATCTTCAGGATTAAAGGGTGAATCAGCAGTTCTACATTAACTCCAGCGTTTAAGACCATTTACTGTTAAACTGTGTTGAAGGATCAGCAGAGCTTTATTTTACTGTAGAGGAGGATTATTTTATTTTTAATTCTGCTGCAGGGCAGTACAAGAGGCTAAAGCTGCTAACAACCACAGCCCTGTGCAAAAGTCAGAAACCCTTCAATTATTTTATTCAATTCAATCTGCATGACAGCACTTTTGAATTGTAATGATAAATCAGCAACTTTATGTGTAGATGAAGACACTGTATGCATCTGATTAACATATAACTTGCCTAAAGGTATATCTGTTTTGATCAAGTCTTTGTTGGACGGTGAAGACACCCATGGGTGCTCTCACCCGACCACTCTCTCTCTCTCTCTACTCGACCTCTGCTGATTTCTTTCTTTAAGCTGTTGTTTTAGTTAAAGGTCTTGCATGTGAGATTATGTGTGCTTGTGTGAATGTGATGACCGGTTAAGACGATTTTGCTCGGTTTTAATCAACTCTTTTAATTATGTTTCAATTACTATACACTGTATTTCCAAATGTTTTCACTCACCCATCCAAATTATTGAATTCAGGTGTTCCAGTCACTTCCATGGCCACAGGTGTATAAAGCCGAGCCCCTAGGCCTGCAGACTGCTTCTACAGACATTAGTGAAAGAATGGGTCGCTCTCAGGAGCTCAGTGAATTCCAGCGTGGTGCCGTGATTGGATGCATAGAGAGCTTCATGGAATGGGTTTCCATGGCCGAGCAGCTGCATCCAAGCCTTACATCACCAAGCGCAATGCAAAGCGTGGAATGCAGTGGTGTAAAACGCCGCCACTGGACTCTAGAGCAGTGGAGACGTGTTCTCTGGAGTGACCAATCACGCTTCTCCATCTGGAAATCCGATGGACGAGTCTGGATTTGGCGGTTGCCAGGAGACGGTACTTGTCTGACTGCATTGTGCCAAGTGTAAAGTTTGGTGGAGGGGGGATCATGGTGTGGGGTTGTTTCTCAGGAGTTGGGCTCGGCCCCTTAGTTCCAGTGAAAGGAACTCTTAAAGCTTCAGCACCAAGAGATTTTGGACAATTGCATGCTCCCAACTTTGTGGGAACAGTTTGGGGACGGCCCCTTCCTGTTCCAACATGACTGAGCACCAGTGCACAAAGCAGGTCCATAAAGACATGGATGAGCCAGTTTGGTGTGGAAGAACTTGACTGTCCTGAGCGATGGACACTCAGCAAATCACTAAGGACCGGCCGTCACGTTCAGTCCACTTTAGAGACTCGTGTGAAACAGCGTTAGGAAGTGTCCAGCTGCTGAAGCTGCTGCAGTGGGTTTGGAAAGTAGTGATGAAGATAGCGGAGCGTTTAGATATTAAACACATGAGGATCTTGTTACATGAAGAGCCTTTAACGGGGAGCAAAGAAGAAGACATGAACAAATTGAGAGAGCGATAAAGGGGTTACGTAAACATGAATAAGTTGAGCTCACCAGGGAAGTGCTCTCCACTCTCCGCCTCTATGATGACATCATAGCCCACATGCCTCTTCCACAGCTTACTGATCACCTGGAGGCTCCTCCCTCTTTCTGCACTCCCGCTGGGTGGAGTTTCACCCCTGCACACCTCCGCCAGCCGCTCCACCTCTAAACACCTGCAAGCCATGAGTATCTCCTCCACATCTAAACTTTCAGCGCAGGTCACGTCCATTTCTCCATAGTAAGCAAAGTTCAGCACAGCCTTTAGTCCTACTGGAGATACAGAACATTCTGATTCTTCAACACCACATAAATTCACCTGTGTTACCGCCATCTGTCCCAAAGGCAGCCACGCCTCTGCCTTCCGACTGACAGCGGCAAGCACCAATCGGTGAGCCTTGATTGAACAACTAGGAAGTTGTAAGCTGCAGTCCAGCAGTAGCTCCTCCTCTTTTAAGCCACGTAAAGAAGTGAAGAGGGAGTCACAGTGGGAGGGGAGGAGAAAGGGGCGGAGCTCATGGTCGTGGCAGCTGTCTAAAGGTGGAACAAACCCAGTTGGAGTGTATGCTTTACTCTGAGGAGCACTGCTAAAGCCTGAGGGAGATCTGGCTTTACCATCTTTGATTTCTCTTTGGACAGGACGAGATGAAGAGACAGAGCCGTTTGTCTCCATCCTCTCTTTCTGCGTCCCACCTGCACCATGTCCTCCATCTCTTCTTTCATTGGTAGGGGTGGTGGACTGAAACAGCGCCACCTGCTGACGGAGGGATAACTGTTTCCCTTGCTGCTTCTCGCGGGTCTGTCGCCGAGACATTGCTCTGAGGAGAAGACAAAACAATTTAACTTAACACAGACACTGAATTTTCAACACTGAAGCAGTGAGTTGATTTAAATGTGTACAGCTGTGTGCAAAAGATAGAACACTCCCTGTTACACAACATGTTTTGTACACTGTTAGAAATGAAGGTTCTGTGCAGGTACATTAATAATAATAATAATAATAATAATAATGAATTTTATTTGTAACACACTTTACATTTTAAGCACACCTCAAAGTGCTAAACAGTAGAAGCATTTCAATTAAATCAAAGAACTGCTACAAAAACATACAAAAACAAGACTCCATAGGAAGATCACGGGTTGCAAGTTCTGCTGAAGAGAAAGGTTTTAACTCTCACTCGACTGTGGTGCCCTCAGATGGTCAGGGAGAGCATTCCATAAGTGAGGAGCAGCAGAACAGAAGGCCCGGAACCCCATGGTGTGGAGTTTAGTTCTGGGGGGGGTGTTCATAGAACGAAGGGATCGTGATGAACTCAGTGGGGTGAGGAGTTCTTTCAGATATCTAGGGGCACTGCTGTAAATGCACTGGTGGGTGAGGAGGGAAACCTTGTATTGGATCCTGGTAGAGATAGGAAGCCAGTGAAGAGAACAGAGGACGGGTGTGATGTGTCCATATTTACACACTCTCATCAGGATCCTAGCAGCGCTGTGTTGTAGCCTCTGGAGACTCTTGCCAGGAATCCCAATGAGAAGTGCACTGCAGTAGTCTGGAGGAGATGAAAGCATGAACCAGTTTTTCAGCATCAGATACAGTCAGAGTGGGGCGAAGTTTGGCGATGCTTCTGAGGTGGTGACAGGAGATCTTGCAGAGGTGTTTTATATGGGCCTCGAAAGTGAGCTGAGGGTTAAACCTCACACCAAGATTGGAGACTGATGAAGAGAGTGGAATGTTGTGGCCGGAGAATGTAATACTGGTTATGGAGGTTGACTGAGTCTGATGTGGGGTGCCAATCATGATTGCCTCTGTTTTGACACTGTTCAACTGGAGGAAGTTGTGTTCCATCTACACCTGAATATCTTCTAGACAGGCAGCAAGTTGTGATGATGGCATTGATGGACTGACCCCTGGGGGACTCCACATTATTTGTTCATTAATTAATTAGATTGAGTGACCCTTATTAGTCCCACAACGGGGAAATTTCACCTCCGCATTTAACCCATCCGTGAAGTGAAACACCACATACACACTAGTGAACACACACACACACTAGGGGGCAGTGAGCACACTTGCCCGGAGCGGTGGGCAGCCCAATCTGCAGCGTCCGGGGAGCAGTGCAGTTGGGGGTTAGGTGTCTTGCTCAAGGACACCTCAGTCATGCGCTGTCGGCTCTGGGGATCGAACCGGCGACCTTCCGGTCACGAGGCTGGTTCCCTAACCTCCATCCCATGACTGCCCCATCAAGATACAAACAGCGTAAATATTTCCTCAAATGTACTACAGTGGGATCTAAGGTCTGACTGTGAACCTTAAATCAGGTTCTCCAGGTGAAAAGTTGGTATTTGTTCCTTTTCATAACCAAATGTTTTAAAACAGAACAGTAGAATAAAAGCCTGGAGGCGAGGCGAGGCGGGGTGTGTGGAGTCAGTCCAGCTTAGAACACATCATTTCAGTGGATTATGGTTCAGTTATGATCCCTGACTAAAGGGACTGACTAAAGATGGAGCCTTGAGGGAACCTCCCCAGAGACAAGGGGGGCACTGACCCAGTGATAGATTACACAAAATAAAACCTTATTACATTAACTTACATTAGAAGTTGAGAGCGATTTGTCCTTCTCCTGTAAAGCCACCATTTCAGAGACACAAGGTTTTGTACCTTCAGTGTCCATTTATACACTCCCCAGCCACTTTATTAGGTACACCTGTTCAATTGCTTGTTAACACAAATAGCTAATCAGCCAATCACAATACTGGGATTTTCACGCAAAACCATCTCTAGGGTTTTCAGAGAACGGTCCGAAAAAGAGGAAATATCCAGTGAGCGGTCAGTTGTGTGGATAAAAATGCCTTGTTGATGTGAGAGGTCAGAGGAGAATGGGCAGACTGGTTCCAGATGATAGAAAGACAGCAGGAACTCAAATAACCAACCAGAATCTCTGAGGAACGTTTCCAACACCTTGTTGAAAGTGTGGCACGAAGAAATAAGACAGTTCTGAAGGTGAAAGGGGGTCCAGCCTTTTACTAGAAAGGTGTACCTAATAAAGT
Source organism: Pygocentrus nattereri (assembly GCF_015220715.1). Lineage (NCBI taxonomy): Eukaryota > Metazoa > Chordata > Actinopteri > Characiformes > Serrasalmidae > Pygocentrus > Pygocentrus nattereri. Next base: position 33,920,667 of record NC_051232.1, on the reverse strand, counting down.
GGCTGGTGAGTGCAGTTTTTAAGAGCGGTAAACAAAATCATGCAGGAGACTGCATGTAATACAACTCTTGCTTAATGAGATCTGCACTTAAAGATGCACTTCAGCAGCAAATACATGACGTCATTAGAGTTTTCAGTGGACCTGAGCGTGAGGCTTATATACAGGGTAGCGTAAAGTGGACGGTGTCTTCAAAGAAAGACTTCACAGATGTTATAAGAGATAAAAAATGTGATCATCATAATAAAATGAGAGATTTCCCCCCCTTGATTCTCACAGAACAGCTTATTTCAGCGTACATGAGCTAATGGGATAGCATGGATCTAACAGAATGTAAAATAAAGGACGGACGATTCCAGTCGACTTATGGAAGCTTGAGTTTTGTTTATGTCGTAAAAGTGAAGCTAAATTTCTATGTTCTTCCATAGAAATGATTCATGCAGCAACCTTCCAATGCTTTTTAAAAGCAGCCCTGCACTGTTTGACTAGCCAAGGTGTCACAACCCAAAGGTAGAGAAAAGCCTTTTTGCCCTTCCCACAAATATCAATCCACTTTGGGAGCCACACCATTTTATATCTATTTTACCATCTTCTAAATGTGTCTCAGTATGTGCTGATGTGCTAATATAGACCAAAAAATATATAAACAAAAACTCTTACTTTGCTCTGCTTTAATCTTCAGCTCAGCTACAGCTGCTTTTCTCACATCTCCAGCAGGAAACGTTTCCTCAGGAGTAGATCGGTTTCTGTGAAATGTCTCTCAGCATTCGACTTTTTCGACAGCGTTCGAGGCTGAAGTCGCTTCTCATTCACCAGCTTTTTGTTCTAATGTTCCCGTTCCACCTTAAATGGTGCCTGAGGTGCCACAATGTAAATGCTGCACTGTTTAAGGTGGAATGAGAGAGTTTGAACGAGAGCCTGGCGAATGAGAAACTGACCTCAGCTTCGCGACTTTCTAGTGAGATTAAACATATCAGGAAACCAGCTGGACTGATTATAAGCACTAATCAGTCCTTTCGTCTCCAAATTATCGATGTTCGTCTTAAATCTCTCTCTTTGCCGTTTCATAGCTACTAGCCCCGGCGAGACTGTTGTCTGTGTTGCTATGGTGACCAGCCGTCTGCGCTGATCTTCAGGGTTAAAGGGTGAATCAGCAGTTCTACATTAACTCCAGCGTTTAAGACCATTTACTGTTAAACTGTGTTGAAGGATCAGCAGAGCTTTATTTTACTGTAGAGGAGGATTATTTTATTATTACCTACTGATCTGATTCAGCTGTGGAGCCACAAGGGGGCAGTAGAAGAGCTGCATGTTGCCGACCCCTGAGCTAGTCTAGTTATGAAAGTCACCAAACCAGCCTGTTAGCTACTGACTAAAAGAATATAGAGAATATAGAGACGAGTAAACTGGACTAAGAGAGTTTGCAACAGCAGCTAATGATGTTCATTTGGTTTGAGGGATGTGGGAAGTGGGGGTGCTGAGGGGGCTGCAGCATTCCTGATTTCAGGATTGTAAATGTTAAAAATAATAATAACAATGAAAGCATTCCGAATCGTTTAATAATCGGAGTATAGTATAGATCCTATCTGCTTGTTATAAAGCGTATTTTATTATAGTGAGCCGAAAACTGTTGGTCGCTTTGCGGCCGTGTCCTCAAACACGTCCACAAGCAGCCTACTGTTGCTTTTTTACTTAAAATATTACTTGGTCATTCTCCATTTGGAGGGGAAACCATGTCACAGAGGTTTCAGGGCTTAAAAGATGCTTAAAACATCACATACGGCTTCAAAAGTCTGTATGTACATTTACACAGTTGAGCAGTTTCGGTTTCTGGTGTTATCAGGACTCTAATTTTACATTGTAACCCAGTATTTTCAGCTCTATTAAACTGCCTCTTTGGGTCGAGGCTCATCAGAGAGGAAGCAGCTCAAGACCTGAGGAGGCGAGTCACACTCGCTCACTATATTTCATTCATTTATGAGTGATTTAGTTTATCGGGCAGCTCTTATCTTCTATGCGTCACCGGTGTTATGAGCTTTAACGGCTGGGTGATAAAAATTTTGTCAAAATAATGACAGAAATATGATTTTATCACTGATTTTAAATACACAAGGTGACCTGATCAGCCAGCGAGTCGGCCAGTTTACAGAGTCCTCAGTTTTAATCAGCCCGCCACTGGAGTCGCCCGTCACTGGAGTCACCCGCCCCCGGAGTCGCCCCATATTCATACGACACCACTGACTGTAACAGATGTTTGGAGTGAAGCTCTACCTTCTGCATGTATGATAACGGGAGATGTTAATGGACAAATTGAGGTTATTTAGCTTTGGGATGAAAGAAAATGATTTTGGTACCACATCACATATCAACAGTCTGATTGGTCGGCGCTCAGCTCATTTGCATAAAGTTCGTCCAAACGGAGATAGCAGTGGTCTGATGCGTAAGTTAGATGCTTATATTTTCACCTCTGGCATCAACAAAGCACCAAAAGTTTGGACACATCTCATTAATTGTTTTTGCTTTAATTGTTTATTTTCTACATTGCTTAATATTTATAATATTCATAGATTAATATTGAAGACATCAAAGCTTTGATGGAACACTTATAGAATTATTCCATAAACAGAAAAAAACAAACAAACGGTTAGACAAACCAGAATATGCTTTATACTTTAGATAATTCAAAGTACCCAAAGGAGTTTGCTTTGATGGCAGCTTTGCACACTCTTGGCATTCTCTCAATTAGCTTAATGAGATGATCACCTGGTATGGTTTTAATTTAACAGGTGTGCCTTGTCAAGACTTGATTTGTGGCATTGCTTGCCTTCTTAATGTGCATGTAGGGTTGGTACACTGGTCGATAGGTGCGTATAGAGCTGTGTTCCTTCACAGTTTAATCTACAATGTAGAAAGAAAGAAAGACAGAAAGACAGACAGACAGACAGACAGACAGACAGACAGACAGAAAGAAAGAAAGAAAGAAAGAAAGAAAGAAAGAAAGAAAGAAAGAACGAACATTGAATGAGAAGATGTCCAAACATTTGAGCGTCACTGTGAATAAAACAAAAAAGGGGGCCAAATCACTGTGCATGATGTCATCGGTCACGTCACATAAACACTGCTTATATTTTCAGCGCCGCCAACTTCAAAAACCTCCCCGCTTCCCTGGCGTCCACTACGGAAAACAACCCTTACAGAAAGGCCACATGTCAATAAACAGCTGTGTGATCACAGCTGAAAACATGTTCGAAAGGCAACATGCTCACATGTAGCTACTTGTGAACGTGCGGTTCCGTACGTGAAGTGTGTGAAATACGTGTTTCCATAGGGGAAAAAGACCTGTGGTCAGACAAATGGGATCAAATGCAGACTTTGCTGTTCTGTTTACTAAAATAACTGCATGCATTTTTGTATTAAGACCCTTATGCAGGCTTTTAAATCATTACTCCGTCTAACAGATATGGAGGAGAGCTGACGCTGGAGATCATCTTCAACAAAGGAGACAAAATTTTGAGGCCTTAAAATTTGTGTGGATGATGCCAAAGTTGTTCCGTCATGCTGTGTGTACATTTGGGCCTTTTCAGAAAATTGCTGGGACTAATCAGCAGGACTGCGTGACCTGGGCATGCACTGCACTGCAGCAAAGGTGACCCCAGGGAGACCAGAAGGCTGCAGTGCTTGATAGTGCAAGGCTTTTTAGGGCAAGGCTAGTATTACCATGTAACAAATTAGGGCTGGGCGATATGGCAATATATACTGCTATTGTGATAAATTATGTCACAATATGCTTTTCTGATCATATCATGTACATCATCAGTACTTCCAAAACACTGATCATCTGCATATTTTATTAAAAAGAGAACAGAATTAGCCCCATTTAACTGTGTTAAGTGCAAAACACTGAATAAAAACCAGTGTTCACAGTTTTGAATAGCATTTTTTCATATGTAGCACTACTGGCTCTTTTTTCTCTCATCAGATGTCTGAAGAATTGAATCGTGTGGCATATCATGTATCATGAAAGTATCGTGATGTTATATATCTGCCATATCGACCACCTCTACAACTAGTATCTGTGCAGAATTTGCATACAACCATCCAGCATTTCAAACTTACCACCGGTCAGTCAGAACCTAATCTTAGTCCGAAGAAAACACTTCAGCAGCCTTCAAAAGCAAAAGCATAGCAGGCCTGCTTACCTTTGGTTCGTCGCTCCACAGCGCTAGATGACCTGTCACACGTTTTCTTTTTACACAGGACAGAGCGAGTGCACTAATAATAGACATGGCACTCACGAGGTGTATCTTTCCATCTCACAGCAGTGACCCTGCCAGACAATGACCACGGTGTCTCACAGGGAATGGGCAGACTCAGGGATCCTGGGCGTCCTGGGCAAAAGACAGGAATGGATGTACATTTTAAATAAGCGCAACTACTGAAATCATTGGGCCTTGTGCACCATATCTTCCTAAGTTTCTTCTTAAATGTGTTTTTGAGAAAAGTCCTCAGAAAAAGCCATGAGATGTTTCTTTAAAGCACAAAACGTTTCTCACCTTTGTGCTATTGAGTGTGCGTAGAATCATTTCTTACCAAAGAACAAATGCCAAATAAGAAAACACTGGTGAAGAATCATCTGTGTAAGTGTGTGTTAAGAACGGTTGGTGAACGGTTTTGGCAGGTGAAATCATCGTAAATCCATTTTTAATCCGTTATATCTAATATTTCTCATTTGGAGATTGCTGTGGGATTATTGTAATAAAAGACAATATAATAGACATTTTTAACTTTGTGGGAACAGTTTGGGGAAGAACCTTTCCTGTTCCAGCATGACTGAGCCCCAGTGACCAAAGCAGCTCCATAAAGGCCTGACTGGGTGAGTTTGGTGTGGACGATCTTGACTGGCCCTCACAGAGTCCTGACCTCAGCCCCATCCAACACCTTTGGGATGATCTAGAACGGAGACTGTGAGCCAGACCCTCTCATCTATTATCAGAGTCTGACCTCACAAATACTCTCCTGGATAAATGGGCAGAAATTCCCACAGACGCTCTCCAACATCTTGTAGAAAGATTCCCAGAAGTGGAAGCTGTTAGAGCTCCAAAGTGGGACCAGCTCCATATTAATGCCTATGGATTTAGAATGGGATTCGCAAAAGCTCCTGTAGGTGTGATGTCCCTATATATGGATGTATGTCCCCTGAGCCGACGCCCATGAAAAAACACGAAGCATTTCGCTGGAGTCGATGAATCGGTTCGATTCTTTTGGAATCGACTCCCCACCACTACGTCAAACTGTCACTCGAGCAGATTAGGATTATAAAACGTAGAGTCGATAAATCAAAGAGTCGCCGTCATGAATTTCGAGTCTCAACTGGCCAAGAGTCGACCCCGATTGCTAGTCGCGTTGGAGTCGAAGAATCGACTCTTTTTGGAATCGACTCCCCATCACTAACGATTCAGTAAATGAGTAGTTTGGACGTTGAACCTATAATTGACAGATAATCACGATGAATGACCAGGTTTAAGCGGCCAAATTGAAGCAATAAACCACCATAAAATCCGCTGTTTGCTACGTCGGAATGTTTAGGCGTGTATTTTTAGGCGTAGCTGACCAGCTAATGACATTAGACGGATAGCTAACTAGCTAACGTCTCTGAGAGGAATCTGAATGTCTTGTTTCAGTCGTATCACCACTGTAGTAACTAACCTGACTGTCTTCATATCACCTTTACAGAGGAGAGGATGGGTTTCCTCAGACTCGAACCCAGGAGTGACTCGGCGGAGGAAGACGACATGCTACAAGCTAAAGTTAGCAAGGTAGGTTAGCCAGCTAGCTATGCAGGTTAGCCATCCTAACGCTCGTTACCTCAGTTTACCTCAGGCCTTCTGACGCCTTTTGCCTGGTTAAAAGGGCGAAAACTCGCCTCTGACACCCATTTTCTGTTCACTATACACAACGAACCGTGTCTTTCTGATGTTCTTTGCGATATTTGTGTAATTCAGCTTTAAAATATAACGCTGTCTATAAAGTTAACCTAACTAGTCCTCAGTAACGGTGACCCTCCGGTCTGAGGTGCTGCAGCTTCCTAATTATAGATAATTAGCTATATTTGTAATGTTATAAGCCTTTACTGGTCATTAGTGTTGTGTACTATCAGAAAAAAAAACCCCAAACACTGTAAAACATGTAATAAGCTTAAGGCTTAAGATGTTTCCTTCCCATTCAAACCCATTATAAAAAAATACTACTTCATAGAAATGTGAATGAACCCACTTGGCAGTAGATAGTAGATAAACTTCGGCCTAAAATGGTTTTTATTTCATCTTTTGGTGGAGAAGTACATGCAGGGTTTTTGAGGCAAAGTCGTGCCCAAAGAAAAAGCGTATTATTCCAGATTTTACCATCATCGTCCATATAAACACTGTGTAGGTTCTTTGGTGGTTCTGGATGGTAAATAAAATGTTTTTATCTATGTTGAAGTCATGGCGACGCCTGGTTCCTATCACCACCACTATAAAGACGTCTGAGTTCTACAGGCAGCCATTTCACACCAAGCCACTCATAATGACTGAATAATTCATAAATGTTTAAGTAAGAAATGTGCCAGCTAAGGCTATGGTTGGATAGTGTAGTGGGTAGCACCTCTGCCGTCTAAGCTGTAGACTGGGGTTCAATCCCTGGCAAGCACCCTACTCTATACCAATAAGAGTCCTTGGGCAAGACTCCTAACACCACCTTCGCCTACCTGTGTAAAATGATCAGATTGTAAGTCGCTCTGGAAAAGAGCATCAGCCAAATGCCATAAATGTAAACATGAACATTCACAGTTTCTGCATAATGCAATTAATGAGATGTAAACAGAGCCATTTAGAGTGGTGTGGTGTGTTTCTCTACACTGGTGCACTGTAGACACTCGGATGTCTTTACGGTGGTGGTGATGGGAACCAAGGATCGCCATGACTACAACACAGATATAGACACTTTATTTACCATCCAGAACCACCAGAGAACCTGCACGAGTCTTCTGAGCTTATATGGACTGTTGATGATGGAGAGAAACAAATAGTTTTCTTTGGGGACTATTTTGTCTCTCAATGCGCTGCGTGTATCCCTCCACCATGAATTACATAAAAAAATACATTTTAAGACAAAACTATTTAAAAAAACACAATAACACAAATCAATGTGTCAGGCATCAGGCAGTGTATGAATAACCATTTCAAAGCTATTCTATAAGGAGCTTTTAGAGGGGGACGTCTGGTTCCTATCACCACCACTGTGAACAGTTCTGACTCGGTAAGTTTCTCTAGAACGAACCAAACCACCCTGATCGACTCTGGTTACATCTCAACCGTTTAATTATGCAGAAATTTTGAAAAATTGGGTGGAGGTATGTTATTACTTGTAACAAATATTTATGTGCATAATGTCATTTTCCTTAAACCAAACCCTGTTGGTCTTTATTCCCTAAGCTTTTAACAGGTGAAGGAAAAGCACCTGAAACATGATAAACAAACTTTAAAACTGCTTCTTTAAAAATAGGATAAGATATTGATTCTTCTGCCTGTGCCAGTTCTTTCAGTTTATTTGCTCAGCTTCATAAAATGAGGGTTTGCACATTGTGTTCTCCTGATATGTTGGTTAGTTGTTCGTGAATCAATGCAGGTGACTCAGTTACAGAAACGTCTCACACACACACACACACACACACACACACACACACACACACACAGGTTCAAGTGCTGCTTTCTTCAGTTCATTGATAAGAATATTCCAGTAAAAAAAGGCCTCAGTCGTTTTTTTTCTTTTCCTTGAATCTTGGTAAACAGACTTTTTCCATGAAGACTGCATCGCTTATTTGCGCATGGCGCTCGTAAATACAGCCGCGGTCATTATTCCACGAGGTGCGTATATAAACGCGTGTCATTCTTTAGGTGAAAGATCGTGTAAATGCACCAGAGCAAACTTCCTTATAGATGGGTTTGTTTTAGCATTGCTAATTGACCTTGAGTGGACATGCTGCACATACTGTCCGGTGAGCAGTGTGCTTTTGTCACGCAGTCTGTACAGTGTGCTGGTTGTGCAATCTGGTAAAACAGTCTAATGATATTAAATCTGAGATATGAGCAAACCAGTGATAATGACACCGCTCTCAAACAATGGTGAGCCGTTAAATCATTATAAAATACAGTACCACAGTCAGAGTGACCACCCTTTCATTAATTTCACTTCCAGTCAAAACAGCCACTCAATACAAGTTACAAATTTAACAGAAAGTTACACAGAAACCTCATTTTTGCCCATGCCTTCATTCCAGCTTCCATTCTCTTCAGGAGCCTGGCATTTAGCTCCTCAAAGAACCTGCAGACACGCCTCTAAAGCTCAGGCTTAGAAGCTGGTTGGTGATCAAACCCATTCGGTGGTGTTGAGTTCTGGACTCTGGGGTGGTCAGTCCATCGTTCAGCTTCTTTGTTTGATGTGTCCGTCTCCTTTTCTCAGTGAGGTTCTTCTTGATCAGCTACACGTCCTTTCAGACCCACAGCGCTGAGTAGTCTTCTCACAGTGGAAGGACGGACAGAAACACCTGTGGATGTTTTCCGATCTGAAGCAGCTTGATCTTCTCCTCTCTCTCAGAGATCAGAGCTTTCAGTGCTGTTTATCTGATGGGGCAGTTTTGGGGGTCTACCAGGGGTTCCAGGTGGTTGTTAGGAGCCCAATTTTCTTTGGAGCATTTACTCAGCTTTTGCGCTTCAGTTGGAAAGTGCAACATTATTGCCAAGCAGTGAACTTGCAACCTCCCAACAGTAGGTCCAGTGGGTTTTCTCAGGGTTTCTTGACCACAAGGGGAAGCGCTGCAACGATAAGGGAAAGTCAGTGGTCCGTAGTCGAAAAAATATTTGAGTTAATAATAGGAGAGAAATGTAAAATGTTTTTCAAATGGTATATAAGATTAACAAAGAACATCAAATAAACAACCTCTTGTGAGCAAAATGTTTTGCCACCATTCTGCCTCATTTCAGCTAAAAACAAGCTTATGTTCAACTAATTTGATGATATTTCATGTTCAGTGAAATACATAGCATATTATGGCACCCAGACTAAAACTAGAGATAGGTGGACCATGAGGTAGGAAAGGTTGAGAACCCCCACAGCATCAGAAATGTCCTCATAATCATCACCTTTAGCCATGTTAGATGTGCATGAGAAATAAACCTGCGAGGCAGCTGAGGTGAGTTTGGGTAGCTGTTTGTGTGAATGTTCGTCTTTGGAGGGCAACAGAATGTCAGTGAGATGTTCAGGAGCAGCTTTTGTTGCCGCTGCAACTGGTTGGCTTTAAGATTGGAAGGATGGAAGTGTTAGAGTGTGAGTAGAGGGCTAAAAGTAAAGCGTGAACAAATGAAATACTGATAGACTGATTATTCTTGAGGCTTTATTATTCATTTATCTTTCAAAAGGCGTAATTTTCGGTTTAATGTTTCGTTGCTGTCAGAAGAAAACCTGATCTCCAACATGGTAACTTTACAGGAGGAGAAGGTAAAAACATGCTTGACTTTCAATGTAAGTCAGTGGAACCAGACGTCTTTCCAAGTCATTTTGGGTCATTTTGTTTAGTCCGTTCTTCATGAAATTTACACACAGTGTAAAGAATAACAGGCATTTTCAAATTATGTCAAAAACTATGCGAGGTTTTCTCCTGACAGCAGTGATATGTATCCTGCTTTTTCCACTCAGACTGTCTTAATAGCTATTTTATCTGTAAATCCAATAAACAGAAGGGTGATCTCTGACTTTTGCACGGTGCTGTTAAAGGCTCGTATTGGTCGATTGGTTTGATTATTTGCTAGACTGAGTCTTAAGTAAACAACCTAACTACATGTCAAAAAAAAGTTCTTCAGTGGTTCTTTAGTAAAGAAAATGGTTCTCTTTATATTGGTGGAGAATGTGTTTTAAGAAAGTGCTCTTCCATTGTTACGACGTAAAGCTTGTACGCAGCACTGTGGGAAAGTTTTAGGCATCTAAGCGAATGTTTAACCAGCTTCCCTCAGCAGTGAGTTTATCCCAATATACATTAGAATAAAGTCATATTCATAATTCAAATAAACAGAAAAACTATAAACAGTAACGAGAATTTCTCGGGTCCATATTTTTCCTGGACACCTTCACAGCCGCTACAGAGACTCGTTAATATCATCAATTACATCATGAGCTCAATTTACTGAGCACTGATTGGTCAAACCAGGAGCTGCTTTTTAACTACATATAATGCTGGGCTTCCTCGAGGAGAGGCTTGGAAATTGGAAATGGAATATATATATTTATTAATAAATATATTTCCAATTTCCAATATATATCAGTTTAGCACCCAGACTCTTTTAATACAGATAGATGGATAAGTAGATAGCCAGTTATCAGTTATATGTGTGTGTGTATAAAATCATTATTAATTAATATTCTATACATTTTGTTTATTCAAATATTAACACGTTTCTCAGCAAATAAACACAAACTACACAAATAGATTTTGAAAATGTGTCTTGGGTGCCCAAGACTTTCGCGTAGTACTGTACAATAGAAGAATTTTATTTGGTTTATTTGATGTACAACATATTTCTGAAGAACTGTTTCACCAGGCAAGGGGTTATGTAGTGTTCATTGTTCTTTATAAAAACATTTTCTTTACTAAATTACCCTTGAAGAGCCGTCTTTTCTGTATTTAACTATATTTGAAACATATATATCCCCGTTTCCAAAGTCATGAAAACCACATTTAAATTACATTAAAGGAAAATACCACAAAGACAACAAATCAAATGTTGAAACTGAGAAATTTGACTGTTTTTTGAAAAATATCTGACCATTTTGAATTTGATGCCAACAACACGTTACAAAAAAGTTGGGACGGTGGTCTGTTTACCGCTGTGTATGATCACCTCTTTTTTAACAGCACTCTATGAGCGTTTGGGAACTGAGGAGACGCTGCTGTAGTTTTGAAAGTTTGATACAGGATTTCAGCTGCTCATCAGTTTAGGGTCTCATTTATCTTATCTGTCATTTCATAATGTGGCAAATGGTGACCGGTCTGGACTGCAGGCAGGTCAGTTTAGCACCCAGACTCTTTTAAGATAGATAGATAGATAGATAGATAGATGGATGGATGGATGGATGGATGGATGGATGGATGGATGGATGGATGGATAGATAGATAGATAGCCAGTAGCACTCACACGACACAACAGTATAGTAATAAAGGTGAAAACAACATAGCAGGAAGGAGAAATATAAAAAATCCTATCTACAGACATATATACAAATAGAAAAATACAAAAATCTGGAATAATAATGACATAACAATGCTGCTGTAATACATACAGAATCTGGTTTGACGTCGTCTTGCTGAAATCAGAAGAAGAATCAGAATCAGAAGAAGTTTTATTGCCATTGTCAATGAACAGGATTCACAGACTAGGAATTTGCTTCGGCATGAAGGTGCAACATTAAAAAAAAAAAAAATCAAGGCCTTCCCTGAAAAAGACGTCGTCTGGACGGCAGCAGATGTTGATAAAACATGTTTATATCATTCAGCTTTAATGGAGCCTTCACAGCAGGTCACCCAGGCCATGTGCACTAATGCCCCCTAAACCATCATAAATACTCGCTTTAGACCTGAGCACTGATAACAAGCTGACTGGTCTTCAGCCTGGAGGACACAGTGTCCAGGATTTCCTAAAGGAATTTCAGTTGTTGATTGGACACTTTTCCACTTCCCCTCAGTGCATTTTAAATGAGCTCAGGCCCAGAGAAGGTGGCAGTGTTTCTGGATCCTGTTTATATTTGGGTTCTTCTTTGTGTTTTAGAGTTTAACAGCGTTTGTGGAGGCAGTGATGAACTGTGTGCACAGACAGTGGTTTTCAGAAGTGTTTCTGGTGTTCAGCCTCGTCCCTCACAGACAGAGATTTCTCCAGATTCTTCAGAGTCTTTAATGATATGAGGTTGTATTAGCGTTATGGAGGAGCGTGATCTTTTTCATGTAGAGTAACAAATGTCGCTGTTGGTTGTTGGCTTTTAAAATCCAGTGAAATGTAATGTCGCGATCTATAGTGTATCGTAAAGATTCCTTGAAGTATTGTGACATTTGATTTCCGCCGTATCGCCCGTCTCTCTGCTGTCTCACTTAGATGGCAGCAGTGAATAGTGTTTGATTGAGCCTGAGCTGTTTCTGTCATCATTACAGTGGAATACAATTTATTTGCCTTTCAAAAAAAACACATTGTTAAACGCAGTTATTTAAATGGAAGCTTATCTTCAGCAAAAATTGGTTTGCAAATACAGTAAATGAGTCACCTAAACCTTCTGCTCATCTGGAGGTCATCATTAAATATCAAGTTGAAGCATAATTCAAATCCAAACATCAGCCTGATGCCAGTCATTGTTTCAAGGTGTTTATTTGCCAGTATATCATCCCCAGTTGCTGTTTTTAATGGAAGGCATTGTTTCTTGTTCCTGCTTCTCGTTTGTCAAGGACACAATTATGACTTGCGTCCTTTTCTGTGAAATTCATAAAGAGGAGGAAGCCACTTTAAAGAGGTGCAGCAACGCCTTTCTGTGCCGCTTTATAGCGTTCCTGTCCTTCTGTGTGATTTAATAATTGTCCCACTTCATTGTCAAACGCAGTTATGAGGTTAATGATTGAATGTAAAGGGTGACCCAGACGCTGACCCCACGATGTTGAAGAGAGAGAGGAAAAAAATTAGACAAGTGGACAAAAAATTGACAGATGCATATTAAACACAGAGCACACGAAGCCGAGCCACCGGTTTTACCTTTAGGCAAACACACAGAAGAATGTGCTTCACCTTAGATTGCATTAAATGGATGCTGGGGTCATCTGGATGCATTAAAAAACACCTGACCATCCTCACCGTCATCACAACACAGAGGAAAAGAAGAGGGAATAAATGATTATGGCTGCTGTATCAGTGAATAAGGGACTTGCAGGAGAGCCCACGCCCACAAGTCTGGGAGGCGTGAAGTTATAAGATAAAAGCAGAAACTCGTGAAGAGTAGGCAGATTTGGAGAGCTTGAGAAGTTTGGAGGTGGGAATGGCGTCTTTTTGAAACTGTTTTCAAAAGAGTTCAAGATTCGGATCAAGAGCTGAGGTTCATATATACAACGGTGAGATTTGAGGCTTTGTTTAAGATAAAATATCTAAATGGCTGCTTGTTGTACAGTAGTCTAACTTTGTATGTATATTTAGCCTATTTGTTGAATAGTTCACACATCCAGTTCTTGACCAATTCACCAAAAATGACAGAAGATCGTGTCTGGGAAACGGTAACTTTACAGAAGGAGGAAAAAACATACTCTACTTATAATGCAGGTCAATGGAACCGGGCGTCTTTCTATGTGATTTTGGGCCGATCCATTCTTTATAAAATTTACACCCAGTGTAAAGGATATGGGCCTTTTCAAACTATGTCTAAAATAGAGATAGGAGGGTTCGTACCAACAACAGTGCTTGATTGACTCTTTTAAACTGCGTTTTATGTTGAGTAAGACCCATTTTAAAAGCAAAAGTGCGTGATCTGCATTCAGTGAGGATAAAATTAGCTCTGAATGTCCTTTTTCTCTCCCGCTATTCTGTCTCCTGTTTTAAATATCCGGATGCTTATTCAAACAGCATCACTTATCCGCATTAACTGGCTGAGTAGACGTACTGTGTGGAATGAGCAGAGGCTCGTATCAGCCAAGGCAAATAAATGCACTAATGGATCTCACATAGTCGGTTGCCAGACCGATGACAGATGCATTTGCACCTTGACACATCACGGTGATAATGTACACACTCACAGGGAGGAAAGGAAAGGTTTAAAGGCTTGTTGACCAGGTTGTGATGCAACCGTACATAAAATGAAGAGGGATGTAAACCTGTTAACTTGAGTGTTTTTACATCCCCGAATGCTTGAAAACACGTGCAGATCATGCGGCTTATTACGCCCGTTTTGGACGATCTGTGCTGCAGTTTATACTGGAAATAACACCAGTCAGGTTAGTGCACTGGCACTGCTGCTACACCTGCATCACGTAGTATATTTGAAGAGATTGACTGTAAAACACATTAATGACCGCTCAGGAATTCCCTGATGTGAGCTGTTGGAAGTTTTAGCTTTATGCATTTATGAAATATCCGTGATATTTTATGGTTAGAACCGGCTTTGTTAGAGAAATAAAAACGTCTTTTCCGTTAGTCCTTATATCTAAACTTGCAACAAAAGGATAACCAAGCAATTTGGAATGAAACTCTTCAGTTATACATACTCGATGCCCTTAATAGCATTTTATTTGATTTTATTATTTAAATAGGCAACTAATTTTTGATTAAAATGCCATTTAGCCCACTAAAGCTGCTCTGTGCCTGATTTTTCTTGTTAAAACTGTAAGAAGTGTTATTACTGAGTGAGGAGAATGAAAACAGGCTAAAACATGGTGAGCATGCTGCTGCGTCAGCCTGTAAAGCCTGAAATAATCGTTTAAAAGTCAGAAGCGTGGGATCGGGAGCTTTTCACACCACGCTGTACGTCTTAACATATTAATATCACATACACAAGCTTAAAAAGAAGGTCCGGCTCGATGTTTAGGCCTCAAATGATCTCAGAATCAACACTATGCTGACGAAGACGTGATGTTGATGGCAGATAATTCACTCACATCCGTAGAAGATGCGCCATTCGACAAGTTTAGACGGAGTTCTCTTTTAATGATCTTTTAATCAAATCCAAAGGGGATCGAAGCACAACCCATGCTACAAAATGTTCTTCCACACAGTGCATGCAGTTCGGAGAGGACCGAAAATCTTATTGAGGGTTCTGGTGATGGTGTGTTTCATGTGTCCATTTGACCCAAACAATGTTAGCTTCAGGTATTAGAAAGAAGCTTTAACCTCTTATTCTCCAAGGTATATTTGGGTTTTTCCATCTGAATTTACGTGACCAAATCATAAGGCACATTATTCAGTAACTGCATGAAAGAAATGCAGATTTTTGTTTTATATTATTTATTTATTTATTTTAAAAGCTCCCCTCTTCTTGTAGCCCAGATTTGGGGAAAAACGGGTCGACTTTCAGTAGAAAAACAAACGGAGTTCAGCTTCTTTTATTATAAGGGTTTAAAATGACATCACCGTCTATTAGACTGGAGAGAAGAGCTACAGCCTCACACGACGCCCAGCTTCTGAATGGAGCTTATGGAGTATGAACGTTATGGAGAACATGACCAAGTGCGGTTTGGGACCACCGTTGGTTCCAAGGAGGTGAAGAGGTTTTAAAATATCAGCCCTCAATCAGTTTGCTGAAGATCATATAAATACCTCTCATCGGTGGAAGATGATTCCATAAAAAATGTCATGGAGTGACAGCACAGCTCTGGATTGTCTGAAATTGCATGATCCTAAAAAACCTGCGATTATTGTTCTCCCTCCAGGAATCCAAGTCGTCACCAAGGCTTCAACCACATCAATGGGGCACCGCTTCTCCAGACGCAGAATGTCCGACCTGGACAGCTTGCCTCAGGGCCGCTTTTCCTTCAGCGAAGAGGCGCCTCCGCGGTACTCAGGTGGAGGGGATCAGGATACCGTCAGAAACGGTCAAGCCAGCAGCCTCAGCCGTGACATCAACGTTAACATGGAAACGATCCCAGGACAGCAGTCCGACCGTCGGGCTTCGAGGCAGGACGGGCGACGACCGTCCATTTACAGCACAATGGATGCGGTGCCTCATCTGGAGTTCTACTGCAACGCCACCGCTACAGGCCGGCTACGGCGCAGCAGACCTTCCCTGGAGACTCTCCGCAAGGCTTTTGAGGTGAGTAGTAGATATCATGTTTCATCGGTAATGATAGTTGTCGGTATCAAGCTAATATAGCAGCTGAAAACAAATCAAAAGTGATATTCTCACTTTATGTTGTGGTGTTGCTGTAGAAAAGGGTATCTCAACCTGTGGGCTGCAGACCACCAGTGGGCTTTAGGCAACCTCTAGTGGTTCACAGGCCTGAACTCTGGGGGAGACAGTAGTTTGTAGTGGGACATATAAAAAACAGGCGGTGGAAAAGGTTGAGAACCCTGGTGTGCAAGCTTTGAGTATTTCGACATGATGGCATACTTTTAGATGTTTGAGTGAAGTACTTCAATTAAAAATAGCTCATTTTAAAGCTTGATACGTTTTAAAGAAATGTCTAACTGGTGTCAACTTAAATTCCGAGTTTAATATTCGTACTGCAGAAGTAAAGTTATATGGTGTGGGGGTGTAATGATTCATGATTTCAAACACAGTGGTGTCTCAGTTCCATGCAGCAGAAATTAGGAGTGCCTAGAAATCTGCTTTGGATTCGTAGGTAAGTGCTGCACCTTTCAGTTTATTAGAACAGTCACCGTTAAAAAGGTGCAACATTTAATAATAATGTGCAGGCAACAACCTAATATGTTAGTCCCAAGCTAATATACGCATATAAAGAGTGTGCCATCAGTTTTGTGATAACGAGGAGGACTTCTCAGGATGTTGAGATGGAGCTGGACAATAACAGGAGAAATACACCAATCAGACATAACATTCTGACCACCTCCTTGTTTCTACGCTCACTGTCCATCTTATCAGCTCCACTGACCGTATAGCTGGACTCTGTAGTTCTACAGTTACAGACTGTAGTCCACCTGTTTCTCTGATACTCTGTTACCCTGTTCTTCAGTGGTCAGGACCCCCATGGACCCTCACAGAGCAGGTACTGTTTGGGTGGTGGGTCATTCTCAGCACTGCAGTAACACTGACGTGGTGGTGGTGTGTAAGTGTGTGTTGTGCTGGTCTGAGTGGATCAGAAACAGCAGTGCTACACAAATAGTAGCAAACATTTTATCCTGGTGGGCCAAACTGCAAGGTTAGAGGTGGGCTTAGGGCCAAAATGACCAGGCAGTATAGGCTGTGAATGTAAATCTGTTTTTAAAGGGTCATAATAAAAAAATGAAGTTTATTTTTCCCCCATTGTATGAAGAGGTGTGAGGTTTGGAGTCACTTTCTGGTGGGCTGACTTTGAGCTCAGTTCTTGAAATATTCTGATAATAAGCTCAAGTGTTCTGACCACAAATAGCTGCCAGAAACATTACTGTGCATTAGTTTAATAAGATGTGTCTGTTGTTCTGTGACCGAATGCGGTTCAGGATGGTGAATCGTGCAATAATACGGGAGACTCGGGAACCGGAAGCCTGTCTACAGTCCCAGAGCAGGGGGAGGAGGAGAATGGCGCTGAGGGGAAGACGACTGAACCGGTCCGTTTCGGCTGGGTCACGGGCGTTATGGTGAGGGCAGTGTGAATGGACACAAACAGGAGCACACCTTTTGGGTATTGGCTGTCTAACATTGTCTACTGGTTACAGATTCGCTGTATGTTGAATATCTGGGGAGTCATTCTGTTCCTGCGATTGTCCTGGATTACATCTCAGGCAGGAATCCGTGAGTAAAACCTCCACTAATAGAAATCAAATAGAAATCTAAGTGGTTCTTGGAAAAAGGGAACCGGCTCTGTAACCAGAAGGCAGCCGGTTCGATCCCCAGAGGCGACGGCACATGGCTGCCCCAACTGCTCCCCGGACTGGGCTGCCCACCACTCCGGGCAAGTGTGCTCATTGCCCCCTAGTGTGTGTGTGCTCACTAGTGTGTGTGTGTGATGTTTCACTGCACGGATGGGTTAAATGTGGAGGTGAAATTTCCCTGTTGTGGGACTAATTGGGGTCACTTAATCTTAAACTATAAATAAACAACAAAATGCAATGATGTGCAAATCATTTATTTCTTTATTTAATTGAAAATACTACAAAGAAAAACATATCAAATGTTGAAACTGAGAAATTTTATTGTTTTTTGAAAAATATTTACCCATTTTGAATTTGACGTCAGCAACACTTTCCAAAAAAGTTGAGACGGGGGCAACAAAAGGCTGGAAAATGCAAAAAAACAACAACACCTGTTTTAAAAGAGGCCGGGTGCTAGACTGACCTGCCTGCAGTCCAGGCCTGTCACCACTGAAAGCATTTAGAGCACTATGAAGCGAAAATTATGACTAGGAGACCCCGAACTTTCACGCAGCTGAAATCCTAGATCAAGTAGGAATGGAAAACATTTGACTTCCTAAACTACAGCAGCGTCTCCTCCGTTCCCAGACAGGCTCCCGTCCCAGCTTTTTTGGAATGTGTTGTTGGCCTCAAATTCAAAATGGGCAGATATTTTTAAAAAACAATCAGATTTTTCTGTTTCTACATTTAATATTGTTGTCTTTGTAACATTTTCCTTCAAAAATATGGTTTACACGATTTCCAAATGATTGCAACCTATTTTTATTTACATTCTGCGCAGCGTCCCAACATTTTTTGCCAATGGGGTTGTAGTCAATGTATCCAATACTTCTCTTTTTTGAAATGGTTATAAAATTATGAGATTATTTGATTTCGTCCTAGATCAGGTAGTAAGTAGCTGATGAGCTGAATCAGGTGTGTTTAATGAGGCAGTGTGCTGTCTGCAGTGCTTTGGCCCCTGAGGACTGGAGCTCAACGTGTGTTCTGAAGGTTTTTACAGAATATTTAGTGAAATCATCTCATTCTGATCTTTCAAGAAATAATTCTGGAAGCAAGCTGAATTATTCCTACAACAGTCTCAAAATGAGAAATATTAGATATATGGACTGGATTTTTCATTTGCTATGATGTTATTTTTCACAATGTCTCAACTTTTTAACATTAAAACTGTATATAAAAGTAAAAAGCAAGTATTATGACATGAATGAGAAGGATTCTTTGATTCTTTGTTGGGTATAGGTGAACAGTCAGTGCTGCTAGTCCTTCCACAAAGACACGTCAGCATGTTTGTGGGCAGATTAATTTTACATTGAAGTGAATTTGATTGTATGTTGTAATAATGGTGATAAAGACGATGAACTCAAATGCACTCCACTGATTCTTTGAATAATGCTCAGATGTAATACAGATCTTCCAAAATCGGACTCAGTATAGTAACAAAGTACAAGTGCTCATGCTTCTCCCTCTCCGGTACGCTTATCTCTCCATTTCTCCTGCAGTTCTCACTTGGGTCATCATCTTAATGTCCGTCCTGGTGACCTCGATTTCTTCATTATCTGTGTCCGCCATTGCCACCAATGGAAGGGTCTCATCGGGTGAGCGACGAATGTGAAAAACGACCGCTCCTCCACCCTTGTTCGTGCCGTTGTGATTCTCATTCTCTACTTTTCTGTCCATCAGGTGGTGGCTACTTCATGATTTCCCGCACTCTGGGTCCTGAAATGGGGGGCCCCATCGGTATGGTGTTCTCCTTTGCCAATGCTCTGGGCTGTGCCCTCAACACTGTGGGATTTTCGGAGTCTGTCCGAGACCTCCTCGTTGTAAGAAAAAGATTATAATAGTCCTTCTTATACGCGCGAGAAATACCTTAGCAGGTGAAGTTAGTGCAATCTAGTCGATATTGGGCTCGTTGAAAACTCAATATAAGGATTTGTGACCTAGTGGACGTTAAGTCACCACACGGTGATATAAATCAGCTGCCCAAACCAATTGAGTGAAATGTGGCTACTAAATGGGAATCTGACTGTTGATGCGTGGCTCTCACTGTACATTACATTACATAATCAATAGGATCCAGAGAAAATCTAGCAAAACTATTCAGACGCCCCAAATTTATGCCTGTTATAGATCATCTGTGAGTCTCTAGGTCAAAGTGAGGATTATGTTACTATGAAAATGGAGCCCTTATGTAGTAATTCCGACTGTTTTTATGACGCAGGAGTATAACGCCGTCATGGTGGATGAAATCAATGATGTGCGAATCGTAGGTACCATCACGGTCACTGTGCTTCTGCTCATCTCATTGGCTGGAATGGAGTGGGAGTCAAAGGTAAACGCTCCAGCTGAAGCAATAGGTTAACTTTTATCCAGGGCTTTTTCATGCTGTAAGAAGAAGTCTCTTAGGCTACGTTCACATTTCCAGGCGGAAGCAGCACAAATCCGATTCTCTGCTCTAATGTGACTCAGATCTGGTGTTTTTCAGGGCCGTGTGGACACACATCTGATCTTCTCAAAGCCGACCTGAGCCTCTTTCATATGGGGTCCTAGATCAGATACGTATGCGATTCATGGCCATGTGACCTTAATGTGGCGCTCAGATCGGAATTCATGTGCTTTTTCTCCGTTACCACGGCAACAGCGCCGAACAGCCGTTAAAGCCTGTAAACGGTGGAAAAGCAGCTCGTCTCACCTTTTTCTCCTCTGTCTGGCTCTAATAATGAAGCTGAGAGCTGATCAGAGTTAATGATCTTCTCAGCGAAGCTCGTTCTGCTCGTTAGTTTGTGCTGATGATGCAGTGATTCAGTCACGTGACGTCACTGAGTAGGAGGAGCTCATGAGGGTCAGTTCAGGAGCCGGTTCATCACATTAACGACAGATTAGAGTCACTGACCTAAACAAGTGAGAACCGTTGAGTCAGAGAGATCAGATCTGAGCAAAAAATCAGATTTGAGCAGCGAGGCTTGTAGTGTGAACGCAGCCTTAGGACCCGGAGGAGCACCACTAGTACAGGTTTGTACAGTCTGTGTGTCCCTAGTCACATGACGTGTTTTGTTTTGTTTATTTGGCCACAGAGATCACACATCTGCACATTTTAGTGCTGTTTATTTGCTAACCTAAGGTTATGGCTCATTTTGTAGTTTGTGTTTTGTTTTGTATTTACTTGTTGTTGCCTTACGAGAAGTTATTTGCCTGGGCTTTATGACTGTATATCGTTTTACTATTATGATTAGTAGTAGTACTAGTAGTGTTGTCATTGATAATACATGTAATTTGTCAGTGATGTCAAATTTACCTATTTGATTTAATTACTTATTTATTTTATTTACGTAAACAATTTAGTGGTTGAAAGATTCTGTTTGCTGTTAATTCCTATTTTTGTTGTAATTAAAATGAGAAAATGAGTACTAGATAAGTATTAGGCTAAGGGGGCATTGCTTGTACCATTTTTATCTTCTGGGGGCTTTGAGGAGGCATAAGGGTCTCCCTCTCTTTCCCAGACCCAGGTTCTGTTCTTCCTTGTGCTGATGGTGACCTTCGCCAACTATTTTGTTGGTACATTCATTCCAGCCACTCCACAGAAGCAGTCAAAGGGTTTCTTCGGCTACAGAGGTACCAGCAACCCAAATGTATAATATACATTTTATAAGAAGGTCGCTTCAGGTCGTTCTTGATCTGAAGTTCCCGCTGGCCCAAACAGAATTCTTGTATGACAGATTTGCTTGTGAAGTATCTGGACTGCTCTTAAGCTGAGGAACTCTCATTTTCAGTTGAGATTTTTGTGGAGAATCTGTTACCTGACTGGAGAGGGTCAGAGGGAAATTTCTTCCAGATGTTTGCCATCTTTTTCCCCTCTGCTATCGGCATCCTGGCAGGTGCCAACATCTCAGGAGACCTGAAGGTAACTCTGCACACATACTGAAGTCACTTGAGCTGAACCCATATCTGCAGTGCCAGAAGTAAATATGCACTGAACTGTTGCATTTGTTCTTCTGATAGGATCCACAGACTGCCATCCCCAAAGGAACAATTATGGCCATCTTCTCCACAACAATGAGCTATTTATTGATTTCCATCACTGCAGGTGAGAGCACAATAGATAGGAACCAGACATCTCAGGGCAGTACTGGCTTATGTCAGTGCTCTTATAGGAACATCTTTCCACTCCACCAGTTATTTCCACTCATACAAGGACAGGCTCCTGCTTGTTACAATGGGGGGAGATCTGTAAACCTGAAACGAAGAGCTGTATTACCTCTTCAAACACATTTCAAATCAGTGTTAAACTGACGAAATTTGCATTAATATTTTATAACGCTTGGCTCAAATAACAAGCTGGTTTTGGCCACTTTCCTGCACACGGCTTTTCCAGCAAGCCGATTGGCTCTTTTTACTGAACGGCGGGACTTGCCCCAAAAACAGATGCCATGTTGAACAATAAAAATTTTCCCATTCACTTTTCAACTAGTGAACTGTCTCCTCCTCCTTTGTAATGTCTCTGCTTGTTTAGGGTGACTATATTTTGGCAGGCTATAAAAATGCAAATGTCAATATGAAAACAAGGCCAAATTGTGAATACCTTATGCGCAGTTTTAGGTTGGTAAGAAAGGACATGTCTTGGAAAAGCTGGACGTTTGGAATCTTTCTTGCATTGACTGATTATTACTGTTAGGAGCGTGTGTGTTGCGCGATGCCTCTGGGAACCTGAATGACAGTTTGCCAGTGAACTACTCTGGACCATGTGAGGGTCTGGGATGCAAGTTAGGCTGGAACTTCACAAAGTGTGAACAGAGCCAATCCTGCTCCTTCGGCCTGTCCAACAGCTTCCAGGTATGACTTTTAATCAGCTCCCATTAGTGCCTGCCTCTGAGCAATGGGCATCACTTCACTGTTGAACTAGAGTAAAATCAATCCTGAGTAGAAGAGAATTCGTATCGTTTGGCTCCGAAGACTCGGGATGCTACCGTCCCAGTTAGGAATAACTTCACATACATCTGCTGTCCGAGAAATTGTGGAACGTTGAGTCTTTGCCGTTTTGGCTATTTTCCCTTTTAGCCACACCCACTCAACCAGCCTTCATACTTGTACCATCGCAGCTGCAGCTTTATTGATGTCACATAACTAAATGAACTGGGCGTATCTGGAGACATGAAGGACTCGACACCTGAATGGAAACATCTAAACTAAAGAATATGTAACTTGAAGGGCCTTTCTGAAGGGCTTTAAATGCCTGTGAACAGCTAAGAAATGTAAAACTCATGAATCACAAGGTTCCTGCTGTAAGCATCGCTGTGTAATGACACGCTTGTTATTGGTGAATGTGTCTGGCTCTTAGTTTAAACTAGCTTAAGCTGAATGTGTCTGCTCTCTCTGTTCTGTGCTCCACTGCAGCCATTGTTGAGCTCTACAGCACGACAATGACCACACCTTGGTCATTATTGGGCAGTCGTGGGCTGGAGGTTAGGGACCTGGCCCTGTGACCAGACGGTTGCCGGTTCAATCCCCAGTGCCGACAGTCCATGACTGAGGTGTCCTTGCGCAAGACACCTAACCCCCAACTGCTCCCCGGGCACCATGGATAGGGCTGCCCACCACTCCGGGCAAGTGTGCTCACTGCCCCCTAGTGTGTGTGTATTCACTAGTGTGTATGTGGTGTTTCACTTCATGGATGGGTTAATGTGGAGGTGGAATTTCCCCGTTTGTGGGACTAATAAAAGTATCACTTTTACTTAACCTCCGACTCCGCCTGTGCCCCCAAGCTGAGTGCTCGAAATCAGCACCCAGGAAATGTCCTTTAAAACACGTCATACAAAGCCCGAGTTAAACTATATTAAACTTTTTAAAAACGGTAAAATATGCATTTTAGATGTGCCTCAGAAATCCTCCAGGACATGGAAACTACACTGGCCAAAGCTGCTGAATTCGATTTAATGCCCATATTCAACAATGTTTTAATATTAATGCCTCAGCGGCGTTGTAAAACCATGGAATGGAACAAAGTGACAGGTCAGGGGCTTCAGGATGATGAAATGCACACTTTGATATAAGACGTTTGTTTTTTAAGGTGCTCAACTTGATCTCAGGCTTCGGTCCTCTTATCACTGCTGGCTTGTTTGCTGCCAGCCTGTCATCCGCCCTCGCCTTCCTCGTCTCTGCCCCCAAAGTATTCCAGGTAATCTGACCGAACTGGACTTTATTTGATCTGATGTTCAGTAAATGTTGGTGAAATCTGACCGAACTGGACTTTATTTGATCTGATGTTCAGTAAATGTTGGTGAAATCTGACCGAACTGCACTTTATTTGATCCGATGGTCAGTAAATGTTGGTGAAATCTGACCGAACTGCACTTTATTTGATCCGATGTTCAGTAAATGTTGGTGAAATCTGACCGAACTGCACTTTATTTGATCCGATGTTCAGTAAATGTTGGTGAAATCTGACCGAACTGGACTTTATTTGATCCGATGTTCAGTAAATGTTGGTGAAATCTGACCGAACTGGACTTTATTTGATCCGATGTTCAGTAAATGTTGGTGAAATCTGACCGAACTGGACTTTATTTGATCCGATGTTCAGTAAATGTTGGTGAAATCTGACCGAACTGGACTTTATTTGATCCGATGTTCAGTAAATGTTGGTGAAATCTGACCGAACTGGACTTTATTTGATCCGATGTTCAGTAAATGTTGGTGAAATCTGACCGAACTGCACTTTATTTGATCCGATGTTCAGTAAATGTTGGTGAAATCTGACCGAACTGCACTTTATTTGATCCGATGTTCAGTAAATGTTGGTGAAATCTGACCGAACTGCACTTTATTTGATCCGATGTTCAGTAAATGTTGGTGAAATCTGACCGAACTGGACTTCATTTGATCCGATGTTCAGTAAATGTTGGTGAAATCTGACCGAACTGGACTTTATTTGATCCGATGGTCAGTAAATGTTGGTGAAATCTGACCGAACTGGACTTCATTTGATCTCATGTTCAGTAAATGTTGGTGAAATCTGACCGAACTGCACTTTATTTGATCCGATGTTCAGTAAATGTTGGTGAAATCTGACCGAACTGCACTTTATTTGATCCGATGTTCAGTAAATGTTGGTGAAATCTGACCGAACTGGACTTTATTTGATCCGATGTTCAGTAAATGTTGGTGAAATCTGACCGAACTGGACTTTATTTGATCCGATGTTCAGTAAATGTTGGTGAAATCTGACCGAACTGGACTTTATTTGATCCGATGTTCAGTAAATGTTGGTGAAATCTGACCGAACTGGACTTCATTTGATCTCATGTTCAGTAAATGTTGGTGAAATCTGACCGAACTGGACTTTATTTGATCTCATGTTCAGTAAATGTTGGTGAAATCTGACCGAACTGGACTTTATTTGATCTCATGTTCAGTTTGACTGTATAAGATGCTGATATTCCTCCTCGGCTGCTTACGTAAACAGTATGTGGCACTGAGTCATGATGCAAGTTGGACGTTATGATGTTCTGGACCTTCGCTTGAGAGAATTTTCTCTAACTGGACTTTATTGATCTAGGGGCACATTTTGTAAACTTATCTATTGTCCATTGTTCTCTTAGTGTCTCTGCAGGGACAACATTTACCCTTACATAGGCTTCTTCGGTAAGGGCTACGGGAAGAACGATGAGCCGCTGCGTGCCTACATCCTCACTTACTTCATCGCACTGGCATTTATTCTGATTGGTGAGTATTCAAGCTATGCTTTGACAATTCAAGGGATAAATCCTTCATCAGGGAGCCCGGTCCTGTTCATGGAGATTTAGCACCCTGGACAGTTTAGATCCAGCACACCTGGCCCTGATATGGTGGTCCTGAAAGCCTTCATTGTCTTCATTTGGTTGATTAGAGTTGAAGCTAAACTCTGCAAGGTGGTAGATCTCTAGGAGCAGGATTGGGCACCCCTGCCCTACACTTTTCTCGTATTTAAATTTTTTTGTCAAGGTCCGTTTATGATATTGATGTGGTTAGTATCAATAACTTTCATAGTTACCTCAGTCGAGTTTATTAATCTTTGGACGTTGGCAAAGATTTTGTGAATTGAATAATAAATATGAGGTTTAATTTGAGGGTGTTTACAACAGTAACATAATAATGTCAAAATATTTATGGACCTTACATTTTCCAGTAAACTTTAAAATGTAAATTTTATTCAAATTAAGCAGACTTAATTTGGTACTGTTTTAAGACTGACCTCAATTCCGATTCTTGCATTGTGCCTCATTTAGAAAGCAATCTAGGCTTAAACACTTCAGCGTAAATAGGCGGGAGGCTAAATGAGAGAAAAGCTTAAACGACGGAGCAGAAAGATCCATTTTGAGGCGCTTACTAAAGATTACCATACTCTTCCTATAGTCATTGTGCTGGTGTATGGCTAATTTACTTATTGATGATTAACCTTGACCATTTTTTTTTAA
Organism: Pygocentrus nattereri; assembly: GCF_015220715.1. Lineage (NCBI taxonomy): Eukaryota > Metazoa > Chordata > Actinopteri > Characiformes > Serrasalmidae > Pygocentrus > Pygocentrus nattereri. The sequence goes on along the minus strand of NC_051232.1, from coordinate 33,894,608 downwards.
TTCTACATAAACAGTTTGGCGTCTCCTCATCCATGTACTTTATCATCAACTGTTATCTATTATAACTTCTGATCCAGCAGTTCCTGTTATTTACATTTCCTTGTGTATCTCTTGTCTTTTCAGCCCAGTTGAACGTCATCGCGCCTCTGATCTCCAATTTCTTTCTATGTTCCTACGCCCTCATCAACTTCAGCTGCTTCCATGCGTCCATCACCAACTCCCCAGGTGAGCAGACACCTCCGCCGTGAAACTCCACAGGTCTTCTCTTTATATTTGATTTAACACAGACTTGCAGTTTGATGTCTTACTGTCTTCACTCTTCACATGAGAAGGTCACCAATCATTGTGGTCATCATTTTCTCTGTGCTGTACATGTTTTGTAAATGAAACTGGATATCAAATTGATATTATATCTCCACAAAGTGCAACCCCATTTCCAAAAATGTTGGGACGCTGTGCAAAATGTAAATAAAAACAAAATGCTATGATGTGCAAATCATTTAAACCCTATATTTTATTGAAAATAGTGCGAACACAACATGTCAGATGTTGAAACTGAGAACTGTTATTGTTTTTTGAAAAATCTTTGACAATTTTGAATTTGATACCAAGTTGGGGCGGGGGAACAAATGGCAGGTAAAGTTGTGTAATGCTGAAAAAAAACACCTGGTGGTTGATTGGCAGCAGGTCAGTAACATGATTGGGTATAAATGAGCGTCTCAGAGAGGCGGAGTCTTTCAGAAGTAAAGAGGAGGAGGGGTCACCACTCTGAGAAAGACTGGACCATCAAATAGATCAACAACTCAAGAAGAACGATCTCAACATAAAACAGCAAAGAGCTTCTGCTTTTCATCGTCTACGGTGCAGAATATCATTAAAGACTCAGTGAACCTTTCTTTATCCTCTAGAATGAAACAGCCTGGTTTTGTTACTGTCTTTAAGACTGCCACATGGAAATGATCTCAGTTCTGATTGGCTGTCCTGTATTGTGCCTTTCTTAAAAAGCCGTCCAGGCTGAAGCCCTTCTTATAACTTCAGTTCAAGTGGACGGGTTTATACGTTTGTGAGTTCAGTTCTCTTCATTATGTTTTGACTGTACCATTTCTACACTGTAGGTTGGAGGCCATCATTCAAATACTACAGCAAATGGACTGCTCTGTTTGGGTCCATCATCTCTGTGGTGCTGATGTTCCTGCTCACCTGGTGGGCAGCCCTCATTACATTTGGCATTATCCTCTTCCTGTTTGGATATGTTACATACAAGAAACCAGGTATGATAGTATTGTCTGACCCACATTTACATCACTGGAAAATACACTGAAAGATGCACTATATGGTCAAAACTCTGTGGACACCTAGACGTTACAGCCATATGAGCTTTCTGGATATCCCATTCCAAAACATGGGCATTAAAATGGTTGGTTTAGTGTAGAGCATCACACCACTGCCTTCTATGCTGTAGACTGGGGTTCAATCCCCCGCCTGGAGAAGCCCCCTACACTATACCAATAAGAGTCCTTGGGCAAGACTCCTAACACCACCTTCACCTACCTGTGTAAAAATGATCAAATTGCAAGGTGGATCTGGTCAAGAGCATCTGCCACATGTTGTAAATGTAATATGGAGTTGCCTTCGCTCTTCTGGGAAGGCTCGCCACAAGATTTTGGAGTGGGTCTGTAGTAATTTGTACCCATGAGTTCAGCCACTAACGATGAACGAGATGGTCTGGTTCTTTCTTCCAAACCCAGATTCCCACTAAACAAAAGGATAAATGTTATGACAATATAGTTGAAAACTTTTTAATATTGACTTTGTCACAGAACAAACAGATTAAGGTACATAAACAAAGGTAATAGATAATATTGCTATCTTGGCTAAATTGCTGGGGATAAACTATTGCTGAAGAGAATGTTTTGTGTGCTGTAGCATCAACATCACCCTTCACTAGAACTAAGGGGCCCAAACTCTGAAAACCAGCCCCAGCCGATTATCCCTCCTCCACCAAACTTTACAGTTGGCACTGTGCGTTCCAGTAGGCAGTGTTGTCCTGGCATCCATCAAGTCCAGATTCTTCATCAGATGGCCAGATAGAGAAGCTCATTCATCACTCCACAGAACACGTTTCCACTGCTCCAGAGTCCAGTGACGGCGCTTTACACACCTCCAGCCGACACTTGGCAATGCACATAGTGATCTTAGGCTTGTGTGCAGCTGCTCAGCCATGAAAACCCATTTCATGAAGCTCCTGATACACAGTTCTTGTGCTGATGTTGCTTCCGGAGGCAGTTTGGAACTCTAGTGAGAGATGCAGCAGAGGACATTTATGTTTCAGCACCCAGCGACCCGACTGAGTTTGTTTGGTCTACCGCTTCGTGGCTGAGCTGTTGTTGCCTGTAGCTGCTTCCATTTCACAGTAGTAGCACTTACTGTTGTCTGGGGCAGATCTAGCAGGGCAGAAAGTTCTCAAACTTACTTATTGAAAAGGTGATGTCCTATGACAGAGCCAGGTCAAAGTCACTGAGCTTGTCAGTATGACCCTCTACTGCCAGTGTTTGTCTACGGAGGCTGCATGGCTATGTGCTTCATTTTATAGACCTGTTAGCAATGGAAGTAGCTGAACCACACAAACTCATCAGTTGTGAGGAGTGTCCACATGCTTTTGGGATATAGTGTTTTGTGACCAGGGACCATGACAGTCATGTATTCTTATATATTCTAGAGGTCAACTGGGGCTCGTCAGTTCAGGCTGGAACCTACAACATGGCTCTGTCCTATTCAGTGTCTCTCTCTAGTGTAGCGGACCATGTCAAAAATTTCAGGTAAAATTAAAAAACAAACTTTTTAAAACTTCACATTACTACTTACGCTGGTCAGGCATAACATTCTGACCACCTCCATGTTTCTACACTCATTGTCCACTTTATCAGCTCCACTGACCGTATAGCTGCTCTCTGTAGTTCTACAGTTACAGACTGTAGTCCATCTGTTTCTCTGATACTCTGTTACCCTGTTCTTCAGTGGACAGGACCCCCATGGACCCTCACAGAGCAGGTACTATTTGGGTGGTGGGTCATTCTCAGCACTGCAGTAACACTGACGTGGTGGTGGTGTGTCAGTGTGTGTTGCGCTGGTCTGAGTGGATCAGACACAGCAGTGCTGCTGGAGTTTTTAAACACCTCAGTGTTGCTGCTGGACTGAGAATAGTCCACCAACCAAAAATATCCAGCCAACAGCGTCCTGTGGGCAGCGTCCTGTGGGCAGCGTCCTGTGGGCAGCGTCCTGTGACCACTGATGAAGGTCTAGATGATGACCAACACAAACTGCGCAGCAGCAGATGAGCTGTCGTCTCTGACTTTACATCTACAAGGTGGACCGACAAGGTAGGAGTGTCTAATAGAGTGGACAGTGAGTGGACACAGTGTTTAAAAACTCCAGCAGAACTGCTGTGTCTGATCCACTCAGACCAGCACAACACACACTAACACACCACCACCATGTCAGTGTTACTGCAGTGCTGAGAATGACCCACCACCCAAACAGTACCTGCTCTGTGAGGGTCCATGGGGGTCCTGACCACTGAAGAACAGGGTAACAGAGTATCAGAGAAACAGATGGACTACAGTCTGTAACTGTAGAACTACAAAGTGCAGCTATACAGTAAGTGGAGCTGATAAGATGGACAGTGAGCGTAGAAACGAGGAGGTGGTCAGAGTGTTACGGCTGACCGGTGTAATTAGAATTTTAATGTAATAAACTTTGCTTTTTGTATCTGTAGGTATTCGTAGTGGAATTTCATTGATACCATTTCCCTGTTTCTCTTTTCAGGCCACAGTGTCTGGTTCTAACTGGTCCTCCTAACTTGCGTCCAGCTCTGGTGGACTTTGTGGGCTCATTCACTAAGAATGTCAGTCTGATGATCTGTGGCGACATTCTTATGGTGAGTAAGATGATTTTGCATCCACATTCATCCACATATCCTGAAATTATCTCAAACAAATGTCTGTCTCTCTCAGGACGATGACAAGTCGGTCATATCGCAGCGAAACACAGACAAACTGGTCAAATGGCTGAACCGCAGGAAGGTGCGCTCCTTCTACACCCCTTTCAAAGGAGACAGTCTAAGAGAGGGGGCTAGTCACCTCTTGCAGGTAATCCCCTTTAAGAGATGCTCCCCCCCGTCTCTCAGCTTTCTGTCCCATTCTGCTCATATTTGAAAAATATAACTCCTTTAATTCATTGAAAGGCTGCCGGTCTGGGAAAGATGAAGCCTAATACGCTGGTCATGGGCTTCAAGACTAACTGGCAGGAGTGCTCCCCCTCCAGTGTGGAGAACTATGTTAACACTATATAGTGAGTACAGTCAGCACTAGACATGTTAATAGGGGAATTTCACCAATTTTTCTTAATTTCTTAATAAATGAAGTGCTTTGATGTGAAATGTACCACTCTGTAGAAAATGTTTCATAGTGGTGGTGATTTCAAATTTAAGTTAAGACTGAAATTATTACAGTAGCTGCGACAGAATACCGTGTTTTAAATCTAATGATCTCAGCCCAAGATCAGAAAACGGTATTAATAAAGCACCGTAACTGTTAGGGGTGGACATCTCGACTGCGATTCAGAGGCTGTGATGCGGCTAGAAAACGATTTTTTTCTATACAGAATTTTTTTGTCGCTGTGAAACTTTGTCGTTTTAAAGCAAAGTATTTGTAATAGACCATAATGAATTTACTTCCAATGCGTTGTATTAATAAAAGGAATTGATGTGGTGGTGAGTGAACTGGAAGGCTCTCATTCACTGCTCTTGTTTGGAGCACAGAAGACACTGCTGCCGCTCGTCTGTGATGAAATGTGCAGTAACGGTGAAACACGGTGGATGTTCGCGCCGCATGTTACAGCCATCCGACCCGTTTAAATGCGTGCTTTTTCCGTTTTGGTTCCGCTGTAGAGACTGGACTGGATTGAGCGTGAAAGCCCTGGTTCTCAATGACACAGAATAGACCCGATCCTTCAGAGTTTGTAATTCACTTCCAGTTTGGGTGGAAGCTCTGACATCGCTTGCTTGAACATTTGGAGACGAATGGGACTTATTCGCATATAGAAGCGCCGCAGATGGTTTCAGGATACATCACATCTGCAGTGAGAAACGGGCAGACACTAAAAAGTTCTGAAGGTGAAGTTAAATGTTGCAGCATTTACATCCTGGCACCTCAGGCACCATTTAAGGTGGAACGGGAAAATTCTAACAAGAAGCTGGTGAATGAGAAGCAACTTCGGCCTCGTAGCCAGTCGAACGTTGACATTTCACAAGAAACTGTTGTGAGAAGGTGAGAAAAGTGCCTATAAAGCTTAAAGCAGAGCAAAGTAAACCTGCACTCTCGTTTATATTTTTTAGCCTATACTGGGACATCAGCGCGTTCTGAGACATACTGGACATGAAATGTTGTGGCTCCCAAGGTGGTTTGATTTGTGTTGAAAGAACAAAAAGGCTCTAACATTTGGGTTTTGACTCCTGAACTAACCTGGCTTTTAACGCAGAGGGAGCCGGTCGGATTTCTCGCACACGGTCCAGGCGCTGCAGCTTCACGCTTCCAAGTTCTGCCGTTTACGTTCCGTCCACGTTACGCTATTAATTAAAATATAGAACGTCTGTTTTTGATATTTGTGAATCGATTCAGAATCGTTCACGTGCGCATCGCCACGCGTCTAAGATTAGAGTCCCCCCCCCCCCTTATAACTATGCAAAATTTCCTACATACTGTCCTTACTTTAGGATAAACCCCAACAGTGTCATAACGTCTGTTCTAAGCTTTGGTTTCTGCTGTTAGCTGTTCTATTGAGAAGAGTGTTATCGGTTCTAGGTAGCCGTGATGGGCAGATTTCAAATGCAGATTTCAATTGACTGATTTAAAATAAAACCCAGACTGGCTGCTGTCTGATTCCCTCTTTTTACCTGCATCTGTTAATGTAGATGAAAGATCATCGGTTGCTTGGTAACAGATCTTCCCATTCAATTATAGACCTCTATTGAGTGGATTAGGCTTTCCTTACGTGAGATAAGTAGTTGTAAGATAATAATAAAGATAGGATTGGCTTCTGATCTTATCTTGACCTTGTTAGATCTTAACTTGGCACTGATGATAAGTTTCTGTTATACGGCCCAAACGACTGGAGCATTTACTGCCTCTAAAAGCAAAGAGGGCTGTAACACGAAATGGGTATAAATATGATGCCTGATGCCTCTGAAACTATTTATGATACGAATATTTGTCTTAATATGCATTTGTAGAAGCCATCCATGGCAATTTTTTTTAAATGATCCACATTATGGATAAAAATCAAAAGACATTAAAGTAGAAAGGCGATATCTGCGCTGCACACCGTGACCCCTGCTTCCTGTAAACAGTCGCAGTGTACAACTTAACATCGAACTACTCTGAGCAACATCGTCATCAGTGATTGATTTGTGTAGAATTTCCCTGCATGTGTGTTGATTTGTACTTCAGTCATTCACAGAATGGGATGTAATGGGCTGTAAAATTAAAAGTAAAGCATTTGACTTAAATAAACCTCTTTTTTTCTTTCTTAGTGACACCTTCGACTCCAACTATGGAGTGTGTATTCTCCGGATGATGGACGGCCTTGACATTACAGAGGAGCTGCAGTGTGAAGGTGTGTGCGCATGGAATGTTCTAGGCTTTTCCTTGGAAAGATGGGTAAGAGTTCTTCACCCAGTAACTGCTCTGCTCTGTTTATGTGACAGCAAACCAGGCGTTTGAGAGTGATGAGGCAATCAATTCAGACCACAGCGAAAATTCAGAGGGGGAATCAGGTAAAGATGCTCTTGGTCAGTAGTGCAGAGAAACCTTGCGGCATGAGCACCTCACCTTTCTGAATCTACACAAGGTTTAGCCAGGATGAGTTCAGCTAAAGTGGGCGTTTCTTTTTCAATGATACGAGCCAATCAAAAGTACCCATTACGTATCATTACATATCATAGCATTATCATGGCAAGTGGTGGTTGGTTGGTGTAGTGGGTAACACCTCTGCCTTCTGCACTGTAGACTGGGGTTCAATCCCCACCTGAGTAACCACTATACCTATGAGTCCTTGGGCAAGACTCCTAACACCATCTTGGCCTCCCTGTGTAAAATGATCAAATTGTAAGTCGCTCTGGATGAGAGCGTCAGCCAAATGCCGTAAATTTAATCATTATGGGCGTGGCTAATGATTGCACCAAGCTCATAGACGGATCTGTTAGAAAATTTTATACCTTGTTGTTCAGAATTGCTCACAGTGGAGGTGATGGGAACAAGACGTCCACCTCTAAAATCTCCTGCACAGAAAATTCCTACATGAGATGGTTATGAATGCCTGATGACTGAGACATGCTAGTTTTATGACAGACAACAAAACTTTGGCCTAAATTAAACTTTGACCTTTTCGAAAGCACGTTTATGGCAGACAGGTACATGCAGGGTGTTGTTAAGCGCAATAACACCATTTTACGTCATCAGCATTACATTTACAAGCTCAGAAGACTGTGATGGTTCAGTGGCTGTGATGGAAAGTAAACTGGCTATATTTGCATAATCACAACATACCCAACTGCTCTGAATGGCTGTTCACAAGTCAACAAATGAATTAAGCAGTTTTTTAAATGAGTGGAGCTTTTTCTGAAGATGGACCAATGGAGAGAAGACGGAATGAAAGGAATATTGAACAAAAAGAGCAGGTTGAGTCTGAGAGGAAGCCTTATGGGTGGTTCCTTCTAACATGCCAAACGTCCACCCTGTTTAAAATATTAAGCCAGTTCAGTTCATTGTTTTTGTGAATCAGTGTTTTGTTGCTCTACAGGATTTCTCTGTACTGTACCTCCTTTTTTGTGCCAAAACCTAAATAAAATTAAAAAATGAACTGTCTTCATGATAGCCGGGGTGTCCAGTGTTGTCCTCAGAGGGCCGGTGTGGCTGCAGGTTTTCGTGGCAAACAAGCAGGAGCTCACATGATCTGTTGTTTGAAGACTGAGACCAACTGATTAAACAAGTGGAATCAGGTGTGCTTCTACCTGCCTGGGATAAAAAACTTCACACCAGCCAAAAAGTGTAGATTTTATAAGGGTCCAGTGGTCCACTTTTGCTGAGGTCACCCAACACCTGTTTACTGTGATATCTGTCTTGAGAGCTGAAAACCTTTTGCTTGAATGTTATTAAAAATGTTTCTACTGAGTAATAATATTGTCAGTATATTATCATAATTCCACGGGTTTGCTGTCGTTTTTCCTCTGCTTTTTCTCCAGAAGAGGAAAACACAAACCACATCATAAACGATGAGATCCGGACGGTTTTTCAGAACAAACAAGGGAAGAAGAACATAGACGTCTACTGGATCTCTGATGATGGTGGTAGGATTTGAGCTTAAAGTAATGAAAATCTACATTTCTGTTGTACTGAGTGCCTACAAACACATTCAGTCCTCCTCTTTCTTCTCCATCTCAGGCCTGACGCTGCTGGTCCCCTATCTGCTGACGAGGAGGAAGCGCTGGAGGAGGAGCAAAGTTCGAGTCTTTGTCATTGGCCAGCAGCAGACCAAGGAGGATGAACGCACAGAGTACATTTCTGTTCAGTTTGAGGTGTTTACTGGCCTTTTATAGAAACGGGCTGTATTGGTCATGACCACAAATGTGTCTCTGTCCTCAGGATGATGGTTTTACTACGGAGATTTCGACTGGATGTCCATGATGTCATCGTGATAACAGACAGCGAACGGCCACCTTTTTCCAAAAAGTAAGAAGTTCAGCTCAGACTTCAAAGCCAGAGGCATTAGTCCGCATTTAGTCAATACATCTGCAATCATAAAACTGTGATACAAGGCATACATTGATTTCAGAAGCCTTTACTATGACATGGCTATGGACCAAAAAAATCTCCCAATGCGTTTCAGCATGAGCCTTCATCAGTCAGAGAGTCAGAGACAATTATAAAATTGTATTCAGTACCATGTCCACGTGTATCAATTTGCATAAGAGGTGAAATTTAAGGTAGGTGTAACGCCCGGGAGCGAGGAGGCGGACGCATGTGCTGAGATGAGCGACTTTTATTATGGGCAAATCCAGGGTCGTGGTTGAGCCAGTCCAGGTTCCAATAATCGATACCGAGCTTAGGGTGGACAGACATAACTAAGAACACCAAAATCCAAATTTGAACAGAACAAGCCGAACAAACACCAAACAGCCAAACATCTAACAAACATCTCAAACAAAGACCTGCTAACACACAGGGGAAAATACAGGGTAAACAAGGGACAGGTGGGAACAATTAGGGGCGGAGTAACCAAACAAGGGGCCAGACTTGGATCAAAACAAAAAGCACATGGACCGGACTGGGAGGGGCCAATCGTGACAGTAGGATACTGTTAAGGTGTACGTTTCTGGTTCTGTGATGAATAAAACATACACGACTTTTCACTCTTGTAGTCAATCAGCTGAGAAATATTTGGCACCCAAATTTGGCTTCTAAAGTTTTAAATTGGAGCTACAACCCTAACGTTGCAAACAAACACTAGAAGTCAATAGTCACACCAAATCAGGACAACCTCCTGGAGTAAGTGGGAAATTGTGTGCTTTCACCGTTTCCCACACGTAGGTTCACACAAATCGTTGCTGTCCAAAGAAGCAAAGCAAAGAAACAAGTATCTCCAAAACAGTAACTTTACAGGAGAGGGCAAAACATTCTTCACTTTCAATGCAAGTTAGTGGAAAAAGATTTTATTCAAAGCCATTTGCTTTCTCTTCATTTTAAGGGATGCACTGATAGTGATTTATCTAATATTTACTCACCAGACAAGTGTTGAGAATATTAATTTAACAAGAAGCTGCTTGAGGAGGAGCACCGACTTGTAGCTCAGGCATCTGCAGATTCACAGAGAACCGCTTTACAAAGGAGAGTTTCACTGATTTTTCACATTTTTGAGATGTAGAGTGATTCTGAGAGGTTTGATGTGAAATGACTTTTTTTTTTTTTTTCCCCCAGTGGAGGTGATGGGAACCAGGCATCGCCATGACAACACACATAGACATTTTATTTACTATCAAAACCACCAGTGAACACACACGAGTCTTCAGAGTTTATATGGAATGATGATGATGGAAAACAGTGGAAAATCTGGAAATCCTTTTCTTGATCTCTTTTAGCACCATGAATGAATTTTAATCTAAATGAACCAAATCTAAAAACTCTCATAAAACAGCGTCTCAGTCATCAGACAGTGAATTCAGAACCAGTTCATGTAGGAACTTTCTGTAGGAGCTTTTAGAGGGACGTCTGGTTCCCATCACCACCACTGTGGACGGTTCTGACTCGATCAGTTTATCTAGAACAGAGAGTTTCACAGCAAACCGCTCAGAACCGCTCGGTTTACATCTCAGTTTCATTATGCAGGGCCTTCCCTTTAAGCTAGCTTGACTCTCAGCCTACTGTTAGTGACATATTGTAGATTAGAGGCTCAGAAGAACATCTAAATAATCTTTTACAGTACTAACGAAACCATGCGTTTTTATATATATATATATATATATCTATATGACTGTATGTAGTTTCACAGAGCAAAAATACACCACTTGTGCTCAAAGTAGAAGACGTAAAACATCAAAGCATGTTTCAAATCTGTGTGAAACACTGTAATTTGATCTTTTGCTGAACAATTTCTTTAACCAAAATACATTTCTTCACTTTGTGCAGCTTGAATCGCTTTGAGGACTCTATAGCCGGCTTCAGGCTCCGAGAAGGACAGCAGGCAGAGGGGCCAGCGCATCAGGAAAGGACGGAGGGTCCTTGGAAAATTTCAGACAAGCAGATGGATGCATTCAGACTCAAGGTTCGTTTGTGTTTCTCTGTGTGAATAAGAGTATGAAGAGGAATTTGTGGCAAACTGAAAAGCAGTCGCTACGGCGGACAAACGCATGCATGACATTACTGCTCCATCATGACTTACAGGAGACGAGCCGGGATGGAAAACAGACCCTCTATTAGGCTTTAATTCTGTACTGAAAAACAATGCTTGAGGATTTACACTTAAAAATGACAACTGAGTCCATTCCACATTGAAAAACACTGAAGACATGGCTATACTGCTTTCCACGGTGCAGTACTTTAAGCAGATTCTCATTGAAATGCAGGCATAATAGTGAAAACAACGAAATACATTAGGCACACCACTGTACTTTTCTACAGGTGACATGTGGAATATGTACCAAAATGCAAAGTAAAACCCCTAATACACCGTTTTCATGTTGCTTGGCCTCCTTTTCATACTTCAAACATTTGCAGCAAACACATAGAAAAGCAACAAAAACCGTGAAATGCAGCGCTTTTAAATGAAAAGTAAAAACGGATTACGCTGATTTACGGTGAGAAGCAGTGTAGTTGTTCCTTTGTTACATTTAAAGGCCGAGTGTATTCAATTCAGACAAGAGTTCAGTCTCATTTTTCAGTAGTCAAGCGATGTGAAAACCCTGTGGTAGAGATTCTGTTTTTCGTTTTGGCTCGTTTGGCTTCTGCACGCCACTGCGGAAAAATAATAGTGAGCGCTTTTTATTTGGCACGGGTTCCTCTCTCTAGCGAGGGACCCTGTGTCCACACCGTGGTGGCTATCAGTACTTTCCCCTCTTTTGAACGTTGCTCTCCTTGTGGACTTTCTGTCTTGCAGTCTGAGAGAAAGGTGAGGCTGAATGAGATCATCAGGAGAAATTCCAAACACGCTGCTCTGGTCTTAGTGTGAGTCCTGATCCCAGTTCATACTCATTAACAGCTGAACGTCGTAAGAATTCTGTTCAGTATTCAGCTCAAGACCAAACTGAAGATCAGTGAGCAGAAACAGTGGACGTTACTTTGTCTCTGTCTATGTCAGGTCGGTACCTGTCCCTCAGGGCGGCTGCCCCAGCTCTCTCTACATGGCTTGGCTGGACGCACTGAGCTGTGGACTGCACTGCCCCATCCTGCTGATTAGAGGAAACCAGCAGAATGTCCTCACCTTCTACTGCCAGTAACTCCCTCATCCAGCACTCATCAAGTAATTAATGTAGAAGAAATCAAAGAAATTTGAATAAGTCTGTTATTTGTACAAATACAATATATAACACAGTGGTTTATGAACAGCTTTGTAAATGATGATGAAACTCAAGTTCAGCATTTGTAGAATTCAGTTTGCCATCAGTCCATCCTGCCTGATATTTCTCGATATTTCTGACTTTGATTTGCTGTATATTGGACTAGGAGCACCAAACTTATTTAGAAATGTGTTTTTAATTAATTATGAGTCGGTTTCACGAGACAGAGATTTCAATTCCATCTTTTTTTCTGCAAAGTTAAACGGTTGAGATGTAATCAGGGCGGTTTGGTGTGAAACTCTGTTCCAGAGAAACGTACCAAGTCAGAGCTGCTCACAGTGGTGGTGATGGGAACCAGACGTCCCTCTAAAAGCTCCTCACAGAAAGTTCCTCCATGAGCTGGTTCTGAATTCACTGCCTGATGACTGAGACGCTGTTTTACGACAGTTTAGTGATGAATGTTTGGACTAAACGTTTTGTAATCAATTTACTTTAATCTGTTCACAGCGGAGGGATACATGTAGGGTGTTCTAACCCAAGCTAGTCCCCAATAAAACGTTTTTGTTTCTAGATTTTCCACTATTTCACCATCAGTAAGGAAATCTGAGCCTGAAAGTTTCTCTAGGACGGAGCATTTCACACCAAAACAACCTGAACGACTTTGTTCCCATAGTAACCACTGAATTATAGGACAACACGTATTTTGAAAAACAAGAGTTCCCCCTGAAGTGCAAGTAAAACGCACTCACTGATTATTTTCCCCTCGTTTCATTTATTTTCCCAATATTTCGCAGTTCATTACTACGAACAGATGTTAACTAATTCTAGCAGTCATATAAAATAATAATAATAATGAAAAAGGAGATTTTTTAAAAATGTATTAATGAAATTTCTGAGCTTTTCTTAATGCTGTGCAAATTCAGAAACAAGAATATAGGATTACAGCCGTGCTGGTTCCCCCCTCTGAATTTGAAGCTCTTGCTGATTAGGTGCTGAGTTGAATCAGGTGAGTTAAATGAGGTGCTGGACTCTTGAGTGCCAGGCAGGACAGCAGTCTGACTCTCTGTGTTCAGTGAATCACTGTAAAATGAATGAACGGTTTTTGTGGTATATTTACTATACGTTTGTAAATACAGTGCAGAAGATAAATGAGTGAGTTCTGCTTTATTTTAATTAAAATAAAACGGTGTTTTTTTGTAAACATACACTTTTGTCTTCACTCTTTGGTCATCCAGAGCAGCTCGATGCTTGGAAGAGAACTCGGACCCTCTTCCTCCAGAGCTTGACTCGTAATGATAAAGCTGAGATTAGCATGGGTTTAAATGAATAATGAGAAATAAAGACATCTGATGCTTGAAAAGATGGCAAGAGTGGATCACCGTGGCGGGGTGTGAAGTTAGGGTACAGGTTCAGGGAACAGTGTGAAATACAGAACTTCAGTTTGACAGCGTTCCGACAGTAAAGTTTAAAGGGGAATTCTACATTTTTAAAAAAATGTATAATTCCATCTTTGAGAAGTAAATGCAGTCATTCAGAGCGGTTTGGTGTGAAATGGTTGATTGTACAGACTCAGTGGTGGTGATGGGAACCAGGTGTCGCCATGACTACAGCACAACCATACATTTTGTTTACCATCCAGAACCACCAGAGAACCTACACGAGTCTTTTATGTGTACTGCTGATGGTGAAACAGTGGAAAGCAAAACGAGACGTTTTACTGCGACCTGCTTGGCCTGGATCTCTTCACCACTAACGGACGTTAAAAAGTGCAAATTTAGAAAAATGTTTGGAGTCGCCCCCTTTCGCTGTGGGCGTGGCTTAATATTCAAATGAGCGCATGCAGAAGTATAAATAAACAGCTGAGCAGAGAGAAATGAGTGAAGTGGGCTCCATGTTATGCTGCCAATGTTGTTGTAGTTCCCTCATGACTCCCTAAAGCAGTCTCCAGCGATGATGTGCTGGTGCTTTAAAGAAGGAACGGTTCTAGCTTTAATTCTAGCTTTAGTCCACACAGAGAAGCAGAATGCGGACACGACTGGCAGACAGATGTAAACTAGTGTCCAGCTGTGAAGATGTCGGCTTTCTTTCTTTTGTTCAACGAGAAAAACCCGAGACCCGACATCACTGGGTGTCAGACAGGCTGTCTGTTTACAGTGACACTCCCGTCCTTCAAGAAAGAGCCAATCAGCTTGCTGGTTATGCTGTGAGCCCCTCCCCATTGTTGTGAAAGACGTTTTTGGTGCGATCCAAATGCTACGAGCTACTTAAGTGGTTTTTGTGAAATTGTATGAGTGATTTTAAACGTGTCTTTGAAAAGGTTTTAAGTATTTTGGTCTCTCCCCTTTTAAAGACAGTGGAGTCCGTCCTATAAGCGCTTTGGAAAGACCATAAATATACATATCCAGATGCCACGTTGCCTATTGCTGCCTATCTGAGGCGATGCGTCTGTGCGTCCGCCGTGTTGAAGAGGTCAAGATCCGCTTGTGAACAAATTCTCTTGTATTGAGAGAACACGAGGACATTTTCTCAGGACTTTTCCCGTTCCACCTTAAATGGCAAAGCAGTCACGTTCTGCACCGCCGTGCCATTTAAGGTGGAACGGGGAAATTCGAAGAAGCCACCGGCGAAAAAGAAGCTGACTTCGGCTTCATGGAGGCTTGAAAGGCCTGATACGAGGAGGTTTCACTACTTCGGCTTAACAGCTGAGTGACGTTAACATTTCACAGCGACAGGTGAGTCTTGTTTGTGATAGCTACTCACAGCTACGGCACCATTTAAGAAGGAGTAGGAACATTCAAACAAAAAGCTGTGAAAAAAGAAGCTACGCTCAGCCTCGTACGCTCGAAATAAAGGTACTAAACTCTCTGGGGCGGTTCTCCTCTCATCACTGGGGTGGAACCCTTAAGGCTCCTTCTCAGTGCCTTTAGTCAGGGAACATAACTGAACCATCATCCACTGAAATGATGTTTTCTCAGCTGGACTGACTCCACACACCCCACCTCGTTCTGGCCATAGAGAAATGGAGCTCGGACCCGGAGCTCCTAATATGGGCGTAAGGAAGACTACAGAATGACGCACGACCACAGTGGTCTATTGATTTGTTAAAGCAGTTGTCGGTGGGGTGAACCAAATCAGCCTTGTGATTGGTGAGATTAATGCTGACGCAAGCTAGATCCACCTACTTTGCATCGAAAGAGGGTAAAAACATAAGTAATTTAATGGACAACGGTGCGTTATTCATAAGACGTACTCCGCATGTGTATATTGTGAGTACACAAAAGTAAAAATAATTTAATAATTAAAATCTTTATTAAGTCAAAAGGAGCCACGTCGAGGGTGTTGGTGTTTTAGAACATTGGCAGAATTTCACAACATTGGGTTTCAGAGATTTACAACTGAGTGGTTGGTTAGTGTAGTGGGTAACACCTCTGCCTTCTACACTGTAGACTGGGGTTCAATCCCCACCTGGGTAACCACCCTACACTACACCAATAAGAGTCCTTGGGCAAGACTCCCAACAACACCTTGGCTTTCCTGTGTAAAATGGTCAAATTGTAAGTCGCTCTGGAGAAGAGCGTCAGCCAAATGCCATAAATGTAAACTGAGAGATTAAACTGAGTGGTGATGACTACAACACAGACATAGACATTTTATTTACCATCCAGAACCACCAGAGAACCCACACGAGTCTTCTGAGCTTATATGGACTGTTGATGATGGAAAACAGTGGAAAATCTGGAAAAACGATTTACTGGGGACTGTTTTACCATATATCACCTACATGTGTCTCTCCACCATTAATTCATTTTTAGTGTCTCAACAATTCCACAGAATTATGTTTAATATTATTATTATTATATTGCAACTACATGACACGGGCATTAACTCAAGAAGATGGCTCTGCGCTATTATATCTGAATCATGTCCATCTTATTGTTCAGCTTTTTTGGCTGTAGTACAAATCACGAACAATCCCATTTCCGAAAAAAACAACTAAACCAAACGCAATGATGTGCGAATCATCTAAAGCATATATTATATATATATCATCTAAAAAAATCTGAAAACAGTTTAAAGACGACATCAGACGCTGAAACTGAAATCTTACTGTATCACATCTTTGAACAAGACTCTGAACGCATTTGGAAAACTAAGTGATTCACAGTTTAGCCCAAAACTACACACTTTAATAAGATGGTTCTTCAAGGGTTCCTTAGTAAAGGAACTATACAGAACTCTATACAGAACCATTTCAAGCTCAAATGGTTCTTTGCATGGTGAAATCGTTCTTTAGATTGAAGGAGAACGTGGTTGTATATGGAACCTTTTTGGGAAAAGGCCAAAGGGTTCTTCTAATGTTGGAGAAACTTACTGATTCAGATTTTAGTTCAGAACTGTCTGGACTGTCCAGTGATTAAAGCTAGAACCTTAAACCTCTACTGGGTGTGTTTTACTGCAGCCGTCCATCTGCTGCTTCTGGGTGTCCACTGTTAAGGACTGTCGGTCAGGACTGTCCAGTTATTAAACGAGTGTATCTCTAATTAAAATCCCCCCTCTGGCGTTGCTGCTTCCCACAGCAGCTCGTGGTCCGTGGCCGCCTTGAGAGGGACGACAGGGGCCACTCGTTTCCAGTTCTGGACGGCAGGTCTTTCTCCAAGCAGCCCAGGGCAGCAGAGAACTTGTAGAGGGGAGAGTTACAGCCTGTAATGTCTTCGGCTTTCTCAAACGCTAGAGGGCGTTCAAAGCTTATAACCGCTTAAACATTCTGCATATTAAAGAATTCATTTTCCAAACACAGAACAGCATCAAACATTTCAGCGCCGCGGTTCTGTTTTTACGAGCTTTAAACTCGAGTTGGACGCGTTTAAACGGCGCCTCTCGCACGGCCACGAGTCTGTGGTAATAACGGACCAATCAGCCAATGACATGTTAACAGACCAGCCAATGAGGTGTCGCGTTAGAAGGAGAGCGACGCCAAATGGAGGAAGAGGAGCGGCTCCACAGTCCGGTAGGCTGATCAGACATTGTTCTGAATCGAAGTGCTGCTGTTATTTTAGTGAACAGGGTGAAAATGTAAAGCTACAAGAACAAAACAGAGGCAGTGAGTCTTCAGCAGGACCAGATCAGCTCAGAGCTCCGTCTACAAGCCTCAGGACGGCTGAACTGCCAGTGTTTTCCTCGTTAATGAGCAGAATCAACAGGAACGATCTCTAACTGCTAGCACGCATGCTAATAATGTTAGCATCAGCTTCCTACATCACTTTTGTGAGGTGTTTACAAAGTGCTAACTGCAGAAAGATCAGTGGTGCTGTTCTGGGTTCCGTCCTGGTGCTCTTAGTGCTCTGTTGTAGTGACTATAGTGACTTTCTCCTCGTCTCTTAAGCCTTTAATTAGTGATGAACTCCACCTGTTGGTGATGAGGAGGGACAGTGTAGAACTGCGCCATCTGCTGGAGATGAGGAGGGACAGTGTAGAACTGCGCCATCTGCTGGCGATGAGGAGGGACAGTGTAGAACTGCGCCATCTGCTGGTGATGAGGAGGGACAGTGTAGAACTGCGCCATCTGCTGGCGATGAGGAGGGACAGTGTAGAACTGCGTCATCTGCTGGCGGTGAGGAGGGACAGTGTAGAACTGCGCCATCTGCTGGCGGTGAGGAGGGACAGTGTAGAACTGCGCCATCTGCTGGCGATGAGGAGGGACAGTGTAGAACTGTGCCATCTGCTGGCGATGAGGAGGGACAGTGTAGAACTGCGCCATCTGCTGGCGATGAGGAGGGACAGTGTAGAACTGCGTCATCTGCTGGCGATGAGGAGGGACAGTGTAGAACTGCGCCATCTGCTGGCGATGAGGAGGGACAGTGTAGAACTGCGCCATCTGCTGGCGATGAGGAGGGACAGTGTAGAACTGCGCCATCTGCTGGCGATGAGGAGGGACAGTGTAGAACTGCGCCACCTGCTGGCGATGAGGAGGGACAGTGTAGAACTGCGCCATCTGCTGGCGATGAGGAGGGACAGTGTAGAACTGCGCCATCTGCTGGCGATGAGGAGGAACAGTGTAGAACTGCGCCATCTGCTGGCGATGAGGAGGGACAGTGTAGAACTGCGCCATCTGCTGGCGATGAGGAGGGACAGTGTAGAACTGCGCCATCTGCTGGCGATGAGGAGGGACAGTGTAGAACTGCGCCACCTGCTGGCGATGAGGAGGGACAGTGTAGAACTGCGCCATCTGCTGGAGGCTTTCAAAACAGTTTAAAATCTCTAGAGTAGATTTCAGGTCACCAGGACATTCAGTAACACTTATTACCTTGTTCTTTTTTTTCATTATCAAATTTTTTAAAATCTAAAGGACAGAATGTCAAGTTATTGAGAGTATCTTAGAAACAAATGTCTTTTTTTTTTTTACATTGTTGGTTCACCTCTCCTTGGATCACCACCTTATCGTGGTGGAGGGGTTTGCGTGCTTGAATGATCTTAGGAGCTATGTTGTCTGGAGCAAAAGCTCCTGGTAGGGTCTCCCATGGCAAACTGGTCCTAGGTGACAGGTCAGACAAAGTGTGATCCATAATAACCCCTATGAAGACAGAAAAACAGGACTTGTGTACCCTGCCCGGAACAGGGTTACCGGGGCCCCACCCTGGAGCCAGGCCTGGGGGAGGGGCTCGCCAGCGAGCGTCTGGTGGCCGGGCATTTACTCATGGTGCCCGGCCGGGCCCAGCCCGAAGGAGATACATGAGTCCCCCCTCCCATCGACCCACCACCAATGGGAGGGGCAGTAGTAGGGGTTCGGTGCGTTGTGGATCGGGCAGTGTCCGAAGGCGTGGGCATTGGCGTTCTGATCCTCGGTTGCTGAAACTGGCTTTTGGAACTTGGAACGTTACCTCACTGGCGGGGAAGGAGCCTGAGTTGGTGCGCGAGGTTGAGAGATACCGGCTAGATATAGTCGGGCTCACCTCAACACACAGCTTGGGCTCTGGGTCCAATCTCCTTGAGAGGGGCTGGACTTTTTTCTTTTCTGGAGTTGCCCATGGTGAGAGGCGGCGGGCAGGTGTGGGCTTTCTCATAGCCCCTCGACTCGGTGCCTGTATGGTGGGGTTTTCTCCGGTGGACGAGAGGGTAGCTTCCCTACGCCTTCGGGTTGGGGAACGGGTCCTGACTGTTGTCTGTGCTTATGCACCGAACAGCAGTTCAGAGTACCCAGCCTTCTTAGAGTCCTTGGGAAGGGTGCTTGAAAGTGCTCCTCCTGGAGACTCTATTGTCCTACTGGGGGACTTCAACGCTCACGTGGGCAATGACAGTGAGACCTGGAGGGGTGTGATTGGGAGGAATGGCCTCTCTGATCTGAACCCGAGTGGTGTTCAGTTTTTGGACTTCTGTGCAAACCACAGTTTGTCCATCACGAACACCATGTTTGAACACAAGGATGTCCATAAGTGCACATGGCACCAGGACACCCTAGGCCGCAGTTCAATGATTGACTTTGTAGTCGTGTCATCGGACTTGCGGCCATGTGTTTTGGACACTCGGGTAAAGAGAGGAGCTGAGCTGTCAACTGATCACCACCTGGTGGTGAGTTGGATCAGGTGGTGGGGGAAGATGCCAGTCAGACCAGGCAAGCCCAAACGCATAGTGAGGGTTTGCTGGGAACGTCTAGCAGAAGAACCTGTCAGATTGATCTTCAACTCACACCTCCGTCAGAACTTTGACCAGATATCGGGGGAGGTGGGGGACATTGACTCAGAATGGGCCATGTTCCGTTCCTCCATTGCTGAAGCGGCTGACTGTAGCTGTGGCCGTAAGGTAGTTGGTGCCTGTCGGGGCGGTAATCCTCGAACCCGGTGGTGGACACCCCAGGTGAGAGATGCCGTCAAGCTGAAGAAGGAGTCCTACCGGGCATGGTTGGCCTGTGGGACACCAGAGGCAGCTGGCAGGTATCGACAGGCCAAGCGATCTGCGGCTTCAGTTGTTGCCAAGGCAAAAACCCGTGTATGGGAGGAGTTTGGTGAGGCCTTGGAAACCGACTTTAAGTCGGCTCCGAAAAGATTCTGGCAAACCGTCAGGCGACTCAGAAGGGGAAAGCAGTGTGCCACTAGCACTGTATATAGTGGAGATGGTGTGCTGCTGACTTCGACTGAAGACGTCATTGGGCGGTGGAAGGAATACTTTGAGGACCTTCTCAATCCCACCGACACGTTCTCCAGTGAGGAGGCTGAGTCTGGGGACATGGGAATAGGCTTGTCCATTACTGAGGCCGAAGTCGCTAAGGTAGTTAAGAAGCTCCTTGGTGGCAAGGCTCCAGGGGTGGATGAGATCCGCCCTGAGTTCCTCAAGGCTCTGGATGTTGTGGGGCTGTCTTGGCTGACACGCCTTTTCAACATTGCGTGGACATCGGGGGCGGTGCCACTGGATTGGCAGACTGGGGTGGTGGTGCCTCTTTTTAAAAAAGGGGACCGGAGGGTGTGTTCCAACTACAGGGGAATCACACTCCTCAGCCTCCCTGGCAAGGTCTATGCAGGGGTACTGGAGAAGAGAGTCCGGCTTATAGTCGAACCTCGGATCCAGGAGGAACAGTGCGGGTTCCGCCCTGGTCGTGGAACACTGGACCAACTCTTCACCCTCTCCAGGATTCTGGAGGGTTCATGGGAGTTTGCCCAACCAGTCCACATGTGCTTTGTGGATCTGGAGAAGGCATTCGACTGTGTTCCCCGGGGTATTCTGTGGGAGGTGCTTCGGGAGTACGGGGTACATGGCTCTTTGCTACGAGCCATTCAGGCCCTGTACAAACAAAGCTGGAGTTTGGTTCGCATAGCCGGCAGTAAGTCAGACTCGTTCCCAGTGAGAGTTGGACTCCGTCAGGGCTGCCCTTTGTCACCGATTCTATTCATAATTTTTATGGATAGAATTTCTAGGCGCAGTCAAGGGATGGAGGGTGTCCGGTTTGGTGACCTCAGGGTCACATCACTGCTGTTTGCAGATGATGTGGTCCTATTGGGGACATCAGGCCGCGAACTTCAGCTTTCGCTGGATCGGTTTGCAGCCGAGTGTGAAGCGGCTGGGATGAGAATCAGTACCTCTAAATCCGAGACCATGGTTCTCAGGCGGAAAAGGGTGGAGAGCCCTCTCTGGGTCGGGGATAGGCTCTTGCCTCAAGTGGAGGAGTTCAAGTATCTCGGGGTCTTGTTCACGAGTGATGGTACAAGGGAGCGGGAGATTGACAGGCGGATTGGTGCTGGGTCAGCAGTGATGCGGGCTCTTTACCGGTCTGTTGTGGTAAAGAAAGAGCTGAGCCATAAGGCAAGGCTCTCGATTTACCGGTCGATCTACGTTCCCACCCTCACCTATGGTCATGAGCTTTGGGTAATGACCGAAAGAATAAGATCGCGAATACAAGCGGCCGAAATGAGTTTCCTCCGCAGGGTGTCTGGACTCTCCCTGAGAGATAGGGTGAGAAGTTCAGTCATCCGGGAGGGACTCGGAGTAGAGCCGCTGCTTCTTCACGTCGAGAGGAGCCAGCTGAGGTGGTTCGGGCATCTGGTTAGGATGCCTCCTGGACGCCTCCCTCGGGAGGTGTCACAGGCGAGTCCACCTGGGAGGAGACCCCGGGGAAGACCCAGGACACGCTGGCGCGACTATATCGCCCAGCTGGCCTGGGAGCGCCTCGGAATCCCCCTTGGAGAGCTGGTGGAAGTGGCTGGGGAAAGGGAGGTCTGGGCTTCATTGCTTAGGATGCTGCCCCCGCGACCTGAACCCCGGACAAGCGGAAGATAATGGATGGATGGATGGATGGATTGTTGTTTCACAGCAGTCGCTAATGGCTTAACGGTTTCCAACCACAAGTTTCCTCTAGAACACCTTTACATCCCAGTATGGTACCATCAAATCAAATCAAATTTATTTGTAGTGCTTTTTACAAACTAAAACTGCTAACCGTCCTCTGGTCAGACTACCTACAGAGTTATTATACTACTAATATTAATAGCAGTAGTATTAGTAGTAGGAATAGCTGGGAGTCTATGAGAACATCAGTGTAAGGTGGGCAGCTCGCTGAGTGACCGTGTGCGAGCAGCGGGACGACAGCACCAGCGTCTCAGTTTACTATAATTCCCTGTGTCCATGGACCCCTGGATCTGCTGCCTTTATCTAGGGGGGAACATTAGCTACCAAAAGCTGAACTGAACAAGTGAGTTTTCAGCCTAGTCTTAAAGATTGAGACTGAGTCTGAGTCCCGAACAGTTTCTGGAAGATCATTCCAGAGTTTGGGGGCTTTATAAGAGAAAGCTCTTCCCCCAGCTGCAGCCTTAGGAATTCTGGGGACTATTAATAAGCCAGCGCTCTGGGATCTGAGTAGTCATGATGGCTCATAATGAGAAATAAGGTCTTGTAAGTACTTGGGAGCGAGACCATGTAGGGCTTTATAAGTCAATAAAAGGATTTTATAATCAATACGGAATTTAATAGGTAGCCAATGAAGTGTTGAAAGCGCTGGACTGATATGATCAGATGTTCTAGTTTTAGTGAGGATCCTGGCTGCGGCGTTTTGGACTAGTTGGAGTTTGTTTAAATTCCTGCTCGTACATCCTGACAGTAGTGCGTTACAGTAGTCTAGCCTGGAAGTAATAAAGGCGTGTACTAGTGTTTCTGCATCACGCAGGGACAGGGCATTTCTGATCTTGGCGATGTTGTGAAGATGTAGAAAAGCTGTCCTAGTGATGCCGCCTGTGTGTTGATCGAATGATAAATCTGAATCTATTATAACGCCGAGATTTTTAGCTGCTGATCCAGGTGTGGCTGGAAAGTTGGCGAGATTTAAGATTAAATCTGGTAATTTACTTCTTGCTAATTTTGGACCCAGAAGGAGAACCTCTGTTTTGTTACTGTTTAATAGGAGGAAGTTGCGTGACATCCAGCCTTTCACGTCTTT
Source organism: Pygocentrus nattereri (assembly GCF_015220715.1). NCBI lineage: Eukaryota > Metazoa > Chordata > Actinopteri > Characiformes > Serrasalmidae > Pygocentrus > Pygocentrus nattereri. Next base: position 33,871,584 of record NC_051232.1, on the reverse strand, counting down.
TACACAGTCCTGCATTTCCTTTAACCTGTATTGGTCATCAGGCTTGGCTGATATGTACAGTTGAGTATCGTCTGCATAACAGTGAAAGTTAATACCATGGTCAAATGAACCATTGTCTGATTCCCATTAAAACAACCAAAACACATCACAAAACCATCAGGAACCAACAAAAACACATTTTTCTATGGGTTTTTTCAGGATGAGGCTGAAGCATAAGACACGTTATGCTGTACCGTGTGTGATACGCAGCACCTCCAGTTCTGAGACAGTGTTCCAGTGCAGTTAATGAATCTCAGAGTTTGGAAGTAACGCTCACCCTTACGAGCACTGTCCGTATCTGAAGTGTAAACTGCTAACTGGTTATTCAAATAGAATCTTTCTGACGTTTTTATGTATTTGAAATTTAGATTTCCGTTTATTAAATTATTATTATGCATCTCATCCACGAGGAAAAATGACAGCAGTGAAATTTGAAGATTATCTTGCAAATGTTTTTATTTTATCAGTCTGTGAGAAAAGATGATCAGCCGTTCTTCACGTTTCAGAACTTGTGCAAAAACTGATTAGATGTAAATTTGTTTCTTTCTCTCTACCAGATCTTATCATGTTAACACTGTGATGCTTTCAGGAAACTGGGTCTGGATTTTGGCCTCTGGATCTTCATTCCATGCTGAAAGGTTCCTGGTTGTTGGTCTGAGATGAGTCTGAAAGATTCGTCTGAAGCGTCATTCAGGTGGATTTTCTGCAGCACAAATAACCTTCCCAGAATGCAAGGCACCAAGAATCTCATTGACTTTTTCATCTTCCACATGAGTTTTGCATATATTTGCATATTAATGAGCAAGTAGCCAATCAGAGAAGCCAGTGAAATAAAAAGTAAAATGAGTCTTTATAAGGCTTGTCATGTGAACGGTGTTCTCGATGACGGTGAAGACGAGAAAATCACTAAAAATCAGATGTTTCTACCACGATTGAGAAGCTTAGTCCCACAGAGTAAATAGCAGCATCGCAACAGCGTCTCTTTAGTTTGAAGTACTTTTCAAAATGCTTTCTTTCGTTGTCTGTACAGGTGTGTTTTTTCGTTCCTTCTGTGGCCTTTTCCCTCAGACCTGGGGCTGGCCGTGGCCGTGTCCACCGCCGCGGCCTTCGCCCCCGGACCTGGGGCTGGCCGTGGCCGTGTCCACCGCCCCGGCCTTCGCCCCCGGACCTGGGGCTGGCCGTGGCCGTGTCCACCGCCCCCGGACCTGGGGCTGGCCGTGGCCGTGTCCACCGCCCCCGGACCTGGGGCTGGCCGTGGCCGTGTCCACCGCCCCGGCCTTCGCCCCCGGACCTGGGGCTGGCCGTGGCCGTGTCCACCGCCCCGGCCTTCGCCCCGGGACCTGGGGCTGGCCGTGGCCGTGTCCACCGCCCCGGCCTTCTCCCCCGGACCTGGGGCTGGCCGTGGCCCCCGGCCAGGCCTTCCCACCACGGCCGGAGAGGAGCCGTAGCCGTGTCCACCAGCCAGGCCTTCCCCCGACGGCCGGAGGGGAGCCGTAGCCGTGTCCACCAGCCAGGCCTTCCCCCGACGGCCGGAGGGGAGCCGTAGCCGTGTCCACCAGCCAGGCCTTCCCCCGACGGCCGGAGGGGAGCCGTAGCCGTGTCCACCAGCCAGGCCTTCCCCCGCCGGCCGGAGGGGAGCCGTAGCCGTGTCCACCAGCCAGGCCTTCCCCCGCCGGCCGGAGGGGAGCCGTAGCCGTGTCCACCAGCCAGGCCTTCCCCCGACGGCCGGAGGGGAGCCGTAGCCGTGTCCACCAGCCAGGCCTTCCCCCGCCGGCCGGAGGGGAGCCGTAGCCGTGTCCACCAGCCAGGCCTTCCCCCGCCGGCCGGAGGGGAGCCGTAGCCGTGTCCACCAGCCAGGCCTTCCCCCGACGGCCGGAGAAACCGTAGCCATGGACGTGTCCACCAGCCAGGCGTTCCCCCGACGGGCGGAGGGGAGCCGTAGCAGCGTCCACCAGCCAGGCCTTCCCCCGCCGGCCGGAGGGGAGCCGTAGCCGTGTCAACCAGCCAGGCCTTCCCCCGACGGCCGGAGAAACCGTAGCCGTGTCGACCAGCCAGACGTCCCCTCTGACGGCCGGAGAGGAGCCGTAGCCGTGTCCACCAGCCAGGCCTTCCCACCACGGCCGGAGAGGAGCCGTGGCTGTGTCCACCAGCCAGGCGTTCCCCCTGACGGCCGGAGAGGCAATAGATTAAATTTGGACTGATGCGTTTGCTCCAGTCACCGTTGTACAAGAGGTGGTTCCTCAGTTCTGTCGAGTTTAGGAAGGATTTGAGGCAAGCCGTTATTGGCTCAAACCATCAGAACGGAAACGAGGCACCCAGCAGCCCAAATTTATATAAAGAAAAAGCGCCCTGAACAATAACTACTTCAAGACTAGTTGCTAAATTCAGGGTAACTTTTATTGATTACCACACCTGGGAATATGCTAATTTCCTGAGCTACCATAAAGAAGAAGCCTGGAGCTCCAAGCTAAGATGGACCAACAAAGCTGTTGATTCTCTGTTTGATACTGTGGTTAAAAATTTCCAAGTGGTAGTAATTTTTGCAATATCTTGTGCTTGTGGCTGCTTGAGTAATGCTTTTTGTATTTTTGAGAAACGCTTGTTCGGTTACAGGTATCGTTATTTCTTTTCGTCACATTACAAAAGCCAAGTCTTTTCTCATAAACAGCAGCAGTTTCAGGACTAGTTCTCAAGTTGGTGGTAACCTCTAGTTGTTTCTTGACAAGGTAATTCTGTTTATTTATGAGTCCCCATGAATAAAAATCCTAAACCACTGAACCAAGATTGACCAACCAAGCAGAGAGTTTGGGTTGGAGCTGTTTTTATTCAGAGCACAGTCTATAACAGTCATAGAGATTAAACTCCAGATCATTTTACAGATGTGTGTTTACTGTTTAACAGTTTTTAAGTGTTTTAGTACCAGGCTTCACATTGATGGTGAACACTTCTGAGGCACTATAGTGTCTGTAATCTAGAGGTTCCTTCCATTTTGCACTGTAATAGAAGATCCTTACCCAAAGCACACAGATGAAAGTCTTCACAGGGTTTTTTAAGTAAACCATATGAACAGGCACAACGCAGTTTCAAGCCGCTGTCTTATTTTAAGGCCGTCAGCGTTTTTTGACTGTCCTTCAATAGTGCAGTAAGAGCCGACACAGATGCGTCTGATTCAGCCAGTCAGGCACTTCAGAAGAAGCTGATCAGCTGGAGTGGTCCACCACCCAGGCCTTCCCCTGATAGCCCCAACATTGAGAAAAGTGTGCTGGAGGTCTGTGGTGAACTGGAGTGTGTCTAACGGTTTAACGAGTGGCAGATTTGAATTTGATGGTTTCCTAATGGGATCTACAGGAGTGATCTCTATCAGAAACCATGAGAAAGTAAAACCAGAAGGTTGGAAATCAGCAGGTTTCATTGATCCATTTGTGCTGGACTGTGGAAGGAATGGCTTCTTCCTCATCCCTGTGTCCCAGAACAGCAGCGTGGTGTGGAACGTTTGTCTTGGTAAACACAAGTATGGAAAACAGTAAAACTGTTTAACTTCAGAAAAACAAACTCAGGTCAAACTCCGGGATTTGAGAGCCTTGTGCGTTTCTCCAAATTCACTTGGTCAGCGCTCAAACACCTGACCTGTTTCACTGATTAAAGCTAGAAACTTAAACCTCTACTGGGTGTGTTTTACTGCAGCCGTCCATCTGCTGCTTCTGGGTGTCCACTGTTAAGGAATGTCGGTCAGGACTGTCCAGTTATTTAACGAGTGTATCTCTAATTAAAATCCCCCCTCTGGCGTTGCTGCTTCCCCACAGCAGCTCGTGGTCCGTGGCCGCCTTGAGAGGGACGACAGGGGCCACTCGTTTCCAGTTCTGGACGGCAGGTCTTTCTCCAAGCAGCCCAGGGCAGCAGAGAACTTGTAGAGGGGAGAGTTACAGCCTGTAATGTCTTCGGCTTTCTCAAACGCTAGAGGGCGTTCAAAGCTTATAACCGCTTAAACATTCTGCATATTAAAGAATTCATTTTCCAAACACAGAACAGCATCAAACATTTCAGCGCCGCTGTTCTGTTTTTACGAGCTTTAAACTCGAGTTGGACGCGTTTAAACGGCGCCTCTCGCACGGCCACGAGTCTGTGGTAATAACGGACCAATCAGCCAATGACATGTTAACAGACCAGCCAATGAGGTGTCGCGTTAGAAGGAGAGCGACGCCAAATGGAGGAAGAGGAGCGGCTCCACAGTCCGGTAGGCTGATCAGACATTGTTCTGAATCGAAGTGCTGCTGTTATTTTAGTGAACAGGGTGAAAATGTAAAGCTACAAGAACAAAACAGAGGCAGTGAGTCTTCAGCAGACCAGGTCAGCTCAGAGCTCCGTCTACAAGCCTCAGGACGGCTGAACTGCCAGTGTTTTCCTCGTTAATGAGCAGAATCAACAGGAACGATCTCTAACTGCTAGCACACATGCTAATAATGTTAGCATCAGATTCTTACATCACTTTTGTGAGGTGTTTACAAAGTGCTAACTGCAGAAATATCAGTGGTGCTGTTCTGGGTTCCATCCTGGTGCTCTTAGTGCTCTGTTGTAGTGACTATAGTGACTTTCTCCTCACCTGGGCGATAGTTTAAGACGGTTGGAGAGACTGCAAACCTAAAGAAAGTTAAAGACCTTAACTCGTCCACTTTTCTCTTTTTGGGGAGTTTAGTTAACCACATATCTTTTGTAGTGCTGTGGTTCTCGCCTTTTTTGTTCTAGATAAAGAGGAGTTCAGTCAGAGCTCCAGCTGAGGGCTGTGTGAGCTGAACTGAGGTCACTGCAGCTGAAGGAGATCTTACGGTTTAACCTCAGCGGCGTCTCTTAAGCCTTTAATTAGTGATGAACTCCACCTGTTGGTGATGAGGAGGGACAGTGTAGAACTGCGCCATCTGCTGGTGATGAGGAGGGACAGTGTAGAACTGCGCCATCTGCTGGTGATGAGGAGGGACAGTGTAGAACTGCGCCATCTGCTGGTGATGAGGAGGGACAGTGTAGAACTGCGCCACCTGCTGGTGACCCTCAATGTAGTTTAAAATCACCAGAGAAGATTTCAGGTCACCAGGACTTTCAGTTACACATTATTTTGTCTTTAACTTCCTCATTAAAATATTTATCAGATATTTGAGTCAAAAATTCTAATAGAAAAATTCTATAGAAACAACTGTAATCTTTAGAATCTGGCCCGACTTCACTGTTGCTGCATTACAGTTATGCCAGAATTGGCCAAGACACAAGGCAAAGCTGTAATCAGCATTACAGCATCTGGCCCTGTTCTGGCCTGAATGCCCAACATCTGCCCCTTAAATGACCGTCACTCATGTGTGGAAGCCACGATCAGCCCAGAACGGTCTACCATCAGGGATATTAAGCAGAAGAGTTTGCTGATTAATGTAACTGTGCTGCTGCTGCTTCATTGGAAATGTGACCGTGACGTCATTTACACAGCAGGACTTTGTGTCTGTTTTGAGAAAACGCTCCTAAAAGTTGTCCAGCTGTCTTTTTCAGGCAGTTTATGATTTGGTTGTTTGCTTGATCGTTTTATTCCCGTAGAACGTTTCTGATGCTCTTTTAGATATTTCACATTTAGATCTCCATTATTCATTTACTGTTACTGACCACCCTTCCTGGATGGGGACCCTGTCGTGGCAGAAGGGCATGTGTGGTCTTGGGATCTTCAGAGCTAAGTCATTGGGAGCAATATGCTCCTGGTAGGATCTCCCAGGGCGAACAGGTCTGGAGTGAAGACCCAGACTAACACGATCCAAAGTTCTCCATGCATATTGTACCGTACCGAAGAGGCAACGTGGGGAGGCCATGTGGGCCTGGGAGCAGTGCAGTGCCATATTGGCCGTGGGAGATTGCGGGGAGGCCCTAGGTGGCCTAGGCCTAGCTTGGTCATCCGGGAGGAGCTAAGAGTAGAGCCACTACTCCTCCACATTGAGAGGAGCCAGCTGAGGTGGTTCGGGCATCTGATCCGGATGCCCCCTGGACGCCTCCCAGTGGGGGTGTTCCAAGCACGGCATACCGGGACAAGACCCCGGGGTCGTCCTAGAACCCGCTGGAGGGATTATGTCTCCAAGTTGGCCTGGGAGCGGCTTGGGGTCCCTGGGAATGAGCTGGTGGAAGTTGCGGTGGACAGGGTCATCTGGGATTCTCTGCTCTGTCTGGACTAGCGGTCAACGATGATGGATGAATGGATGGATGTTATTGACCATTCTTATCCACAGCGTGTTAGGAAAAGTGACCGGCAGAGAAAAAGAATAGATCTCTGCTTTTGTTGGGTTTGACTGGTTTTTAGCAGCTCTGTTTATCTTTATGGTACTGATGTAGTTTTTAGGTGGTATCAGTTTTTAGCTGCTCTCTGTTCTGCTTGTTGTGTCCTGATGTTCACCTGATTAATGTTGTTATGATTTTTTTATGTGAATGACAGTTTCTGAATATTTATAATCTTGGAGTAAATGATAGAATTGCTAGTAGTAACATTTTACCATCACAGTTGTTTTGACGTTGTCCAGCTGCTGAGTGAGTGGGGCGAGTAAACTGTGTAGTAACTGATGAAATGTTGTAGACACGTTTAACTGCTTTGACTTTCTTTGACAGCTCTTATCATGTTAACACTGTGATGCTTTCAGGAAACTGGGTCTGGATTTTGGCCTCTGGATCGTCATTCCATGCTGAAAGGTTCCTGGTTGTTGGTCTGAGATGAGTCTGAAAGATCCGTCTGAAGCGTCATTCAGGTGGATTTTCTGCAGCACAAATAACCTTCCCAGAATGCAAGGCACCAAGAATCTCATGGATTTCTTCATCTTCCACATGGCTTTTGCATATATTTGCATATTAATGAGCAAGTAGCCAATCAGAGAAGCCAGTGAAATAAAAAGTAAAATGAGTCTTTATAAGGCTTGTCATGTGAACGGTGTTCTCGATGACGGTGAAGACGAGAAAATCACTAAAAATCAGATGTTTCTACCACGATTGAGAAGCTTAGTCCCACAGAGTAAATAGCAGCATCGCACCAGCGTTTCTTTAGTTTGAAGTACTTTTCAAAATGCTTTCTTTCGTTGTCTGTACAGGTGTGTTTTTTCGTTCCTTCTGTGGCCTTCGCCCCTGGACCTGGGGCCGGCCGTGGCCGTGTCCACCGCCCCGGCCTTCTGCCCCGGCCCTGGGGCCGGCCGTGGCCGTGTCCACCGCCCCGGCCTTCTCCCCCGGCCCTGGGGCCGGCCGTGGCCGTGTCCACCGCCCCGGCCTTCTCCCCCGGCCCTGGGGCCGGCCGTGGCCGTGTCCACCGCCCCGGCCTTCTCCCCCGGCCCTGGGGCCGGCCGTGGCCGTGTCCACCGCCCCGGACCTGGGGCCGGCCGTGGCCGTGTCCACCGCCCCGGCCTTCTCCCCCGGCCCTGGCCGTGTCCACCGCCCCGGACCTGGGGCCGGCCGTGGCCACCGCCCCGGCCTTCTGCCCCGGACCTGGGGCCGGCCGTGGCCGTGTCCACCGCCCCGGCCTTCTGCCCCGGACCTGGGGTTGGCCGTGGCCGTGTCCACCGCCCCGGCCTTCTGCCCCGGACCTGGGGCTGGCCGTGTCCACCGCCCCGGCCTTCTGCCCCGGACCTGGGGGCTAGCCGTGGCCGCATCCTCCCTTAGGCCTGAAACACCACGTGATTCAGAAGAATCAGTGAAGTGCTCTGACCCCACGGAGGAGACAGCAGATTAAATTTGGGCCATCAAGTTTGCTCCACCCCCCCTCTGAAGAGGCGGTTCTCCTGCCTTCTGTGGGCGGGACTTGAGACTAGCCCAGCACCTCTATAGTGTCAGATAGGACGTGAGGCAACTTGAGCAGCACAAATTTATAAAAGAACAAGTGGTTATAAAAATTAACTGCTTTCAGACTAGTTCTTACATTGATGGTAAGCTTTGAGAGCTGGCTATGGTAATATGCTAATTTCCTGAGTTACCATAAATGAGAAGCTTGAAGCTCTGTGTTAAGATTGGCTGGTGAAGCAACTTTCTCTGTTTGACACTTGTCAGAAATATGTCACTGTTAGACACGTTTCACACTTAAACCAACAGGCGTCACTTTAGAATCATCAGTAGCGTCTTTTAAGGCTCTCTTGTTCACTTTGAGCCAAGAAGACTTCAAACGGATTGCTTTAATCACGTCGTGAGAAGCAGGCTTCCTCCTATGTACAGCAGCTATTTAAGGACTGGCTTTCAAATTGATGGTAGCTTCTAGTCATATCTTGACCGCAATTTGATGATTATGCAAATTTTTTGAGTCACCATGAATGAGAATCCTAGGTCACAGAGTTAGATGTGTCCAACCAAGCTGCAACCTCTGTTTGCCATTTTAAATTTATGAAGCACTCTTCATGCTTGGTTTAAGGCCAAATATGCAAAATTATTCTTGTGGTTTTGAGCAATTTGTTAGAACATAGTCTAAAAATCATAGAGGATAAATTCTAGATCATTTTAGTCAGGTGGGAAAACATTTTATAGTTTCTAAGTACTTTAGTACTGGTCTTCACATTGATGGTAAACAATTCTGCGAGACAATGTTATGTGCAACACCGCCACTTTTCTACCCCCCAAAAAAGCCCATAAAAGTCGTGCGAAATAAGAAAACGAACAGTGCAGTTTCAATCCCTGAGGGTATTTTAATGCAATAAACATTGTGTTAACTTTCAATAGTATGGTAAGAGCTAACACAGCCTCGTCTGATTCAGCCAATCAGGCACTTCTGAAGAAGCTAATTAGCTGCAGTGGGTGTGGCTCATTAAAGGAATCTCCACCCCTCTCATTACTGACCTGTTTCACCTGCTAACACACATAGCTCCTATTGTGAGGCACCAGTGAAGCCTGGAATGTGAACTTCCTCCATTGTTGAGTCAGATGATCCGCCCAGTTTCCACGGTCAGGTTTCTGGACCTTTGATGGTCACCAGTGCTGCAGATGGAGTGGGCTTCAGGATGGTGTCCTGATGATAACGTGCTTGATTTATCACAGCATTCCCTCAATCTGATCAGTCAGATCATTACCTGCCATAACTCTGATTTAGTTTATTCAGCATGAATAATGTGACATTGGTGTTTGATGCATTTTCATAAAAGACTTTTCACAGAAGTTCCATGAATTTGCAGCAGTGTATTAACTTTAACCTTCATTTTTTCATTTAGAGGCCATTCTGTTGAACGGAATTCTCCTCTCATATTTTAATGTGATGTAATGAAGTGTTTTGTCTCTGTAAGTCTTTAATCAGACAATCGGGGGGGATTTGTCTTGAAGATTCGAAGCTTCCAAGGTCTCCTCTCATATGTCTGTATATATCTGGCGATGAAGAGGGACAGTGTAGAACTGCGCCATCTGCTGGCGATGAGGAGGGACAGTGTAGAACTGCACCATCTGCTGGCGATGAGGAGGGACAGTGTAGAACTGTGCCATCTGCTGGCGATGAGGAGGGACAGTGTAGAACTGTGCCATCTGCTGGTGATGAGGAGGGACAGTGTAGAACTGCGCCATCTGCTGGTGATGAAGAGGGACAGTGTAGAACTGCGCCATCTGCTGGTGATGAGGAGGGACAGTGTAGAACTGCGTCATCTGCTGGTGATGAAGAGGGACAGTGTAGAACTGCGCCATCTGCTGGTGATGAGGAGGGACAGTGTAGAACTGCGCCATCTGCTGGTGATGAAGAGGGACAGTGTAGAACTGCGCCATCTGCTCGCGATGAGGAGGGACAGTGTAGAACTGCGCCATCTGCTGGTGATGAGGAGGGACAGTGTAGAACTGCGCCATCTGCTGGTGATGAAGAGGGACAGTGTAGAACTGCACCATCTGCTGGCGATGAGGAGGGACAGTGGACAACTGCACCATATGCAAAAACAAAATATCACTGGTAAACAGCAGAGGGCACCCAAGAGCAGATCCTCAGTGAGTCAGGTTTCTAATCACACACAGATCTTCACTAAAAAGAGGACTCCCTCACCTGTATGTTTCCGTTTTCTACAGCAAACAGAGGCTAATCTTAAAGACAGCAAGCTTCGATCAATCAGCATAACTGCTACTGAGCATTTGCTATTTGAGTTCATAGTATTTGAGAACTGGTCTTCTCAGTGATGGTAAACACTGCAGTTGCTACGACAATTCCAACACAATTCAAACAACTTTCATACAAAATATAACTCCGTTTGGGAACTTTTTCTAAAACAGGAACATTAAAAAGTATAATGTTGTTACACGTCTTTATTGTAAGGCTATAAAAGCATTTATGATAAGGGCTTCACAGCTGGAACTGCCTTTTGGAATCTTCTCTTCCTTAAGTCATCCTGGTACAAGATGTTCCTAAACGTGGATAGATGCACAACCTGGGAATCTCAAAGAAAAATGCCCCCCAAAAAAGTACTGCTCTGTAGGGTGGCTTGCTGGTGTAAATGATATGTTTATACCCACAAGGTTGTTGGTTCAGATCCCCCTTTAGGCCTTTCTTTTGCATCTTTGTTGGTAAAGATAACAAAGACAAATGTTTTTTAAAAAAACCCTTATGAGATCCAGTGGCTCACTGGTAGATGCCACACCTGCAAGATCAGGAGGTTATTGTTTCGCATCCCCATCAGGATCTTCATGCCACGATGGTGGTGAAACATATACACAGGGTGCATGACGTGAGGAAGACTGGAGGGTACGACCCAGGGGGGAAGTACACCCAGGAGGATAAGAGGGGGTTATGGATTCAAAAATCTAGCTTGTTTGACTTTTGCATTCTTGAAGTAAAACTACTTGCTGGTTGTCGTATTTTTCCTTCTCTTTTCTCCATCCCCCTCTCCTTCTTCAGCCTCATGCCACACCAGACTTGAACCAACAACCTCTCTTATCTAAGGCCAAGGCTTTTCCCACAAAGCCACCAAGTTTCACACATAGTAGCCCTTTTTGGGCGGGGGAGGCATGTTACTATTTCATTGAAACATCTGTGCTGGACTGTGGAAGGAATGGCTTCATATTGATGCATGTCTCACAGAACAGAAGCACGGTTTGGAAAATCTGTCTAGGTAAACACAAGCATGGGATACAGCAAAGAAAAGCTGTTTAAATTCATAAAAACTGACTTATATCAAAAGATTTGATAGGCTTGTACATTTGTACACATTCACTTAGTCAACATGTATGTGCCTGCATGTGTTCCAGTTATTAAAGTTAATACTTTAAACCTTTACCAAAGGTCTTTCTACAGCCATTCATCTGTTGATTGTTGACTGATGAGGACAGTCAGTCAGGACGGACTAGTGGTCAAACCAGAGCCCGTTTATGAGCCTGGCCAGAGGGCGCCCGTGAGTGAGTCAACAATAAATGGCAGTAAATGTAGCTCAACAACTAAAAACGAGGTTACAATAGTTTCTAATCACTCGCCCAGAACCTTCTTTTAATTTTAGAAAGTAAAACTAAAACAGCAAAGAAAACTCACCTGTATTTCCTTTGGGCAGAAGGACGCTAACATTACTGCTGCTGTGTGCTGATTGGTTGGCAAGCAGAGCAGCTCATTGGCTGTTCGCGCTCATCATAGACGTACATGAGATGCCGTTTTGAACTCCTATAAGCTTCCAAGTTTAAAAGCTCTTAATAATGTAACGGCAGTGTTAAAATGTTTTATGCTGTTCTGTGTTTAGTAACCCATTCAGTTTGGACTCACCCGGGAGCGCCCTCTAGCGTTTGAGAAGCCCGGAAGACACTGCAGAGTGGAAATTCTCTTCTCTACAAGTTCTCTGGTCAAAACAGTGTATTACACAATTAAGTCGTCCTTTGGTGCCATCTAGTGGTCAAACTAGTGACTTTCAAACTAAAATTGCCCTCTGGCGCTACTGCATTGCTCACAGGAGCTGTCATACGTACCTGTCTTGGTGCCACTCTTTGCCAGCTATCCATGGAGTGCAGGTGGATGGTGTAGTTTGGTTGGTATAGTGTAGTGGGTAACAGCTTTGCTTTCTACCTTGTAGACTGAGGTTCAAGCACCCTACCCTATACCAATGACCAGTTATTCTCCAGACAGAGAATAACAATGACAGACTAGTGTTGGTCGTGTACCAGGCATGTGGGCCAAAACAGGACCAGATGACTCTCAGCTGAGTACAGTTTGGCCTTCTGTTTTGGGCCAATTCTCGTGCGACTGTCGTAGGTGGGCCAGGTTCGGGCCACATTCATTAATTCTATTCATTTTACAGTATGTGGGCCAGATCTGGGCCGAGGACACTGCCTTATATCGGGCCAAAACAAACCCAAGGATGTGGCTGAAAAGCAGGCCAGACACATTTACAGCATGTAAAAACACTGTCACTAGCATGGCGTTAACATAATAGTAAACCTGACAGAGAAGTTAACGTCAATGTCGCAGAAATCCAAGAACTTTTTATATGACAAGGTTTTTATATGGACTGTCCCTGTGTACTAAGATATGCAGCTGCCACATTCATAATTTAATAATTGCATCTGACGATCTGAGTGTGCTGTCAGCCTGAACACCTTCACATCTTCATGCAAAGATTGCAAGTCATGTATTAGCTTAGCGAAGAGAAAGCACAGCACATAACTAATCTTCTTAGGGAAGCGTAAACTCTCCTAAACTGTTTTTTAAAGCCACCAGCAGATGGTGCAGTTCTACACTGTCCCTCCTCATCTCCAGCAGATGGTGCAGTTCTACACTGTCCCTCCTCATCGCCAGCAGATGGCGCAGTTCTACACTGTCCCTCCTCATCTCCAGCAGATGGTGCAGTTCTACACTGTCCCTCCTCATCTCCAGCAGATGGCGCAGTTCTACACTGTCCCTCCTCATCTCCAGCAGATGGCGCAGTTCTACATTGTCCCTCCTCATCTCCAGCAGATGGTGCAGTTCTACACTGTCCCTCCTCATCTCCAGCAGATGGCGCAGTTCTACACTGTCCCTCCTCATCACCAGCAGATGGTGCAGTTCTACACTGTCCCTCCTCATCATCAGCAGATGGTGCAGTTCTATACTGTCCCTCCTCATCTCCAGCAGATGGCGCAGTTCTACACTGTCCCTCCTCATCACCAGCAGATGGTGCAGTTCTACACTGTCCCTCCTCATCTCCAGCAGATGGCGCAGTTCTACACTGTCCCTCCTCATCACCAGCAGATGGTGCAGTTCTACACTGTCCCTCCTCATCTCCAGCAGATGGCGCAGTTCTACACTGTCCCTCCTCTTCTCCAGTAGATGGCGCAGTTCTACACTGTCCCTCCTCATCACCAGCAGATGGCGCAGTTCTACACTGTCCCTCCTCATCACCAGCAGATGGCGCAGTTCTACACTGTCCCTCCTCATCACCAGCAGATGGCGCAGTTCTACACTGTCCCTCCTCATCACCAGCAGATGGCGCAGTTCTACACTGTCCCTCCTCATCACCAGCAGATGGCGCAGTTCTACACTGTCCCTCCTCATCTCCAGCAGATGGCGCAGTTCTACACTGTCCCTCCTCATCACCAGCAGATGGCGCAGTTCTACACTGTCCAGCTACTCATGCCTACATGTTCGATAGGAAGCCATTTCAGATTCAGATGTTTCCAAACACAAGTATTTCAAAGACTGACGATTCTTTATTTTGAACACTGGTGACATTTCACATTGTTCCAGCATTGCGTGTGCAAACATCATTAATGTCAGCAATAAAGTGCAAGACGAGCGTATGTGCAAAACAGGAACAGAATCAGTTCTTGCACAATGTTGACTCTTATGATGTTTGAAAATAAGAAAATATCACATAAATTAAAGAGAATAAAAGGAACATACCTTTGACCAGCCAAATTTGACACTGAACATAAAGCATCTTTCTATGCTGATCACAGGCTGGTAACGTCATAGAGCTAGTTTTGATACAGAAAGGAACAACAGTACAAAGCAGCGGCACTGGGAGAACAGTGGGGCGAGGGCAATGAAAATCAACACACTCTGATTTTTTCCAGCCCCTAAAATTTTTATAATAATTCGCTAACACGTCCTGTCCCCAACTAATAAAATGTTAACTGAATAATATACGTTATATGGCAAAAAGTGTGGACACCCTTAATTATGTAATTCAGCCATGCTTATTGATAACAGATGTATGAAATCAAGCACTTAGACAAACACTGGCAGTAGTGTGTCACATTGAAGAACTCAGTGACTTTATACACAGCACTGTCATGCCAGCTGTTTCTAAAATTTCTGCCCTGCTAGAGCTGCGCTAGACAACTGTAAGTGCTATGGAAGCAACACCTCAGGGGACCAACTCCATATCAATGCCAGTGGTTTTGGATTGGGACGTCTAACAAGCTCATATGGGTGTGATGGTCAGGTGTCCACATATTTTTGGCCATAATGTGTATGACAGAACTTAAGCTTTTTTAATCAGTATGATGCCACACAAAATAATGCAATTACGTTATAAAGTGATTAATAATATTGCATCACTTTACTTACCCAGCGCTGGCTGAGGTAGAAGATGCTTTAACTTGTGAAGTAGCACCAAGAGAGATGCAATTAAGGCTCACGGCATCACACGCTCAGTAGCGCACTATTTTTCTCGGAGTGCTGTTTATTAGCTTAAGCATAATTAAAATAAACTGTTACCTGAGTAGCTTAACAATACGGCTGTAATGAGCTGTCTTAGCTGGCTACCTGTCGGTCTTCACTATCTTGTGCATCAGCTGTAAGAAGAAACACAAACTTTTACTTAGAACACGTGTGTCAGGCTCCAGTCCTTGTGGGCCACAACACTGCAGAATTCAGCACACCGCCTCATTAAAAACACCCGACTCAGCTCATCTGCAAATTAGCAAGGTTTTCATGAACTGAATTCAGAGCGTTAGATGATGGTAGACGCTAATTCCCGCGGTGATTTGGCCCAGAAGGTCCCCATAAAAATGGTGCGATCCTATAAACATGCTTTTTTAAACATCTTTTATTATAAAATTATTGCTTGAGTCTTACAAGTGCATCAGTATTTAAGTGTGAAATCTTCCCTTACACAGTTGATGAGGTCCAAGGCTCCCGACTAATACTATGCCATCGCCCAGGCACAAGAAAAAGCATTTCCATTAAATTAACACTGAGCGTCTGTAAAAAACCCCAAAAAACACACATTTCATCATGAACGTACTGTAAATGTAATCACATGGCAACGTTAAATGCAGCAATTTTTGTTTTTTATGCAGTCTTTGTTTATGAATATAATAATGCTTGCTTTTGTAATGCCATGTTAGCACAAAGCTAGTGATGGTGTATGTTCACATTTCATGGCAGCTTTAGCTTAAAGGGCTTTTATATTCTTGTACTGCTCTTTTAAGGCCTGGCCTAATACGGTAGGAGCCTACTATTCACAGGCTGTATTAGCTGAGCAACTGTTATGCACGATGATAAGCCAATTATATATAAGTGACTTATATATATCATATACTTTCATTTACAATAATTTACGAAACCACTGCATAATTTTTTGTGTTTAATTATCCTTTGGACCAATTTTCATTGTTCACTGTTTCGGGGAGTCCATAGATCGGTAGTATAAGAATTTCACAGCAATATAAATAAAAGCAGTTCTAATATTTGGGACAGTCAGGAGTGCAGACACAATGTTTTGGGACGCTTCTGTGATGGTTCTGAAAAACCTTAGTCAGGAGCCCTGCTGGCTTTCTCAGCTTTGCCCTTGGTAAGACCAGCACCCCTGCACTTAGCTGTCCTCAAATCCCTGAGTGTGCGCACTGGGAACCTCAAAGACGCTGTCGCTGTGTGTGTGACTGTCCAGAGTCCTGCCTCTCTCAGTCTCAGTCAGGTCCAGAGAGGTGCTGTAGAAGTGCTGGAGCAAGCTGCTGTCTTCCTCCATGTTGAGGCTGGGGACCTCCATGGACACATCCTTCATACTCCATAGATCCCTACACTGATATATCAGCTTATGAGCGTCGTCTTCTGAGAAGGGGTAGGTGGGCTCCAGATCAAGGGGGCAGACGGGAACCTGGTGGATGGATCTGTTCATCTCGGCTGGGTCTTCACCAGGGGGTGTCCAGGCCGCTAGACTGTCGAGCTCCTGCAGAACAACAACAGGGAGAGGATGAGTGCTGATCTGGAGACATGTTGTATACACTCCTACGAATAAAAACATCCATTGTCCTTAAAGAATCTAGTTATAATATTTTAAAGATTTTTCTAATCCGCAAATCATCTAAGAGTCTATATACACTGACAGGCCAAAAGTCCTGGGACAGGAAATAGCTGCTGTGTCTGATCCCCTCGTACCAGCGCAACACACACTAACACAGCACCACCACCTCAGTGTCACCGCACTGCTGAGAATGACCCACCACCCAAATAGTACTCTGTGAGGGTCCATGGGGGTCCTGACCACTGAAGAACAGGGTATCAGAGAAACAGATGGACTACAGTCTGTAACTGTAGAAGTGTGTGAGTGAGTGTGTGAGTGAGTGTGTGAGTGAGTGTGAGTGAGTGAGTGAGTGAGTGTGAGTGAGTGAGTGAGTGAGTATGTGCGTGAGTGAGTGTGAGTGTGAGTGAGTGAGTGTGAGTGAGTGAGTGTGAGTGAGTGTGTGAGTGAGTGTGAGTGAGTGAGTGAGTGTGAGTGAGTGAGTGTGAGTGAGTGAGTGAGTGAGTGTGAGTGAGTGTGTGAGTGAGTGAGTGTGAGTGAGTGAGTGTGAGTGAGTGAGTGAGTGCGTGAGTGAGTGAGTGTGTGAGTGAGTGAGTGTGAGTGTGTGAGTGAGTGAGTGTGAGTGAGTGAGAGTGAGTGAGTGAGAGTGAGTGAGTGTGTGAGTGAGTGAGTGAGTGTGAGTGAGTGAGTGTGAGTGAGTGTGTGAGTGAGTGAGTGGGTGAGTGTGTGAGTGAGTGTGAGTGAGTGAGTGGGTGAGTGAGTGGGTGAGTGAGTGTGAGTGAGTGCGTGAGTGAGTGAGTGTGAGTGAGTGTGAGTGAGTGAGTGTGAGTGAGTGAGTGAGTGTGAGTGAGTGTGTGTGAGTGAGTGAGTGTGAGTGAGTGAGTGAGAGTGAGTGAGTGAGAGTGAGTGAGTGTGAGTGAGTGAGTGTGAGTGAGTGTGTGAGTGAGTGAGTGAGTGAGTGAGTGTGAGTGTGTGAGTGGGTGAGTGAGTTAGTGAGTGTGTGTGAGTGAGTGAGTGTGAGTGAGTGAGAGTGAGTGAGTGTGAGTGAGTGTGAGTGAGTGTGAGTGAGTGTGAGTGAGTGTGTGAGTGAGTGAGTGTGAGTGTGTGAGTGAGTGTGAGTGCGTGAGTGAGTGAGTGAGTGAGTGTGAGTGTGTGAGTGAGTGAGTGTGAGTGAGTGAGCAAGTGAGTGTGAGTGTGTGAGCAAGTGAGTGTGAGTGTGTGAGTGAGCGAGTGAGTGTGAGTGAGTGAGTGTGAGTGAGTGAGTGTGTGAGTGAGTGAGTGTGAGTGAGTGTGAGTGAGTGTGAGTGAGTGAGTGTGTGAGTGAGTGAGTGTGAGTGAGTGTGAGTGAGTGTGTGAGTGAGTGAGTGAATGTGTGAGATTGAGTTTGAGTGAGTGAGTGTGAGTGAGTGAGTGAGTGAGTGTGAGTGAGTGAGTGTGAGTGAGTGTGAGTGAGTGTGAGTGAGTGAGTGTGAGTGAGTGTGAGTGAGTGAGTGTGAGTGTGTGAGTGAGTGAGTGTGAGTGAGTGAGCAAGTGAGTGTGAGTGTGTGAGTGAGCGAGTGAGTGTGAGTGAGTGTGAGTGAGTGAGTGTGTGAGTGAGTGTGAGTGAGTGAGTGAGTGAGTGAGTGAGTGTGTGAGTGAGTGTGAGTGAGTGAGTGAGTGTGAGTGAGTGAGTGTGAGTGAGTGTGAGTGAGTGAGTGTGAGTGAGTGAGTGAGTGTGAGTGAGTGAGTGAGTGAGTGTGTGAGTGAGTGAGTGAGTGTGAGTGAGTGTGAGTGAGTGAGTGTGTGAGTGAGTGTGAGTGAGTGAGTGAGTGAGTGTGAGTGAGTGAGTGAGTGAGTGTGTGAGTGAGTGTGAGTGAGTGAGTGAGTGAGTGTGAGTGAGTGTGAGTGAGTGAGTGTGAGTGAGTGAGTGAGTGTGAGTGAGTGAGTGTGTGAGTGAGTGAGTGTGAGTGAGTGTGAGTGAGTGTGTGAGTGAGTGAGTGAATGTGTGAGATTGAGTTTGAGTGAGTGAGTGTGAGTGAGTGAGTGAGTGTGAGTGAGTGAGTGTGAGTGAGTGTGAGTGAGTGTGAGTGAGTGTGAGTGAGTGAGTGTGAGTGAGTGTGAGTGAGTGAGTGTGAGTGTGTGAGTGAGTGAGTGTGAGTGAGTGAGCAAGTGAGTGTGAGTGTGTGAGTGAGCGAGTGAGTGTGAGTGAGTGTGAGTGAGTGAGTGTGTGAGTGAGTGTGAGTGAGTGAGTGAGTGAGTGAGTGAGTGTGTGAGTGAGTGTGAGTGAGTGAGTGAGTGTGAGTGAGTGTGAGTGAGTGAGTGAGTGTGAGTGAGTGAGTGTGAGTGAGTGTGAGTGAGTGAGTGAGTGAGTGTGAGTGAGTGAGTGAGTGTGAGTGAGTGAGTGAGTGTGTGAGTGAGTGAGTGAGTGTGAGTGAGTGAGTGTGAGTGAGTGAGTGTGTGAGTGAGTGTGAGTGAGTGAGTGAGTGAGTGAGTGTGAGTGAGTGAGTGAGTGTGTGAGTGAGTGAGTGTGAGTGAGTGAGTGAGTGTGAGTGAGTGTGAGTGAGTGAGTGTGAGTGAGTGAGTGAGTGTGAGTGAGTGTGAGTGAGTGAGTGAGTGTGAGTGAGTGTGAGTGAGTGAGTGTGAGTGAGTGTGAGTGAGTGAGTGTGAGTGAGAGTGAGTGAGTGTGAGTGAGTGAGTGTGAGTGAGTGAGTGAGTGAGTGAGTGAGTGTGAGTGAGTGAGTGTGAGTGAGTGAGTGAGTGAGTGTGAGTGAGTGAGTGAGTGTGAGTGAGTGTGAGTGAGTGAGTGAGTGTGAGTGAGTGAGTGAGTGAGTGAGTGTGAGTGAGTGAGTGAGTGTGAGTGAGTGTGAGTGAGTGAGTGAGTGTGAGTGAGTGAGTGAGTGAGTGAGTGTGAGTGAGTGAGTGAGTGTGAGTGAGTGAGTGAGTGAGTGAGTGAGTGTGAGTGAGTGAGTGAGTGTGAGTGAGTGTGAGTGAGTGAGTGAGTGTGAGTGAGTGAGTGAGTGGTGTATTTAACAATTTACTATTCAGGCCAGCCTGTATTTGAAAGATTCAATTCTAACTGGAGGGGCATTCAGTAACCCTTTAGAACTCAAGGCACTTGTGAATAAAGAATGAAGGACCTGCTCTCTCTGATCGTTCCTTCTGTTGCTCTCTCCAGGACAGGAAGGCTGACTGACGAAAGGGACTGACGGAGAGAAGAGACTGACTAATGAAATGTCATCAAACTGGACAATCGGCTGAGGATCCAAAACACCGGTGATGTCAGGGACCATCAGGACATCAAGACCGTCTGATACGCTGCTGTCAGGACCTTGAGCCTAAACACACACACACACACACACTGTTTTCACAGGTTCTGGTAAAGTCGATCTGCTTCAGTCAATCACACTCAACATTAAAATACAGCCTCAAAAGCAATTAAGCAACAAACAGGACAGTCCGTTAAACATTCTCAGGCTGAATCTAATGTACCTGTGCAACTAAATCATACGCTACCAGCTACAAACTGAACAAATATAATAGTATAACCATTTAGTTTTACAAATAACCCAGACTAATTATTTAACAGAAAATTACACAGAACTTCCAACAACTAAACATAATATTTTTTTCAGTTTTTACTTCCATTCTTTCAGGAGATTCGCTTTTAGTTTTTTCAAAGAAATACGGAGGGATTTTTTGCCGTCTTCCAAAGTTCAGTCATAGAAGTTGGTTTCCCTTTCGGCTTCTCATGAAGGACTAGTATGTTTCTGTTTTTTATTATATTCATCCTGTAGCAAGTAAGCAGTTTGTAATCTCCAAAGCGAGGGCACAGGGGAATGTAAGATACTGGGGGGGCTTACTAAACCACAAACAAGCACAGCTGAGAATCAGAAATAACAAAGACTTCCAAGACTAGTTTGTAGATGGTTTTCATCTCATCTGATCTCAAACCACGTCACCCATCTCTGTCAATCCGTGTTTGGACAGGGACACAATTGTTCTAACAGGTGTATTAATTCCAGCAGGGACCTGGAACTATCTACAGGACGTGCCAACATGGTAGTATCTAATGGATCCTGCTTTGTAAAATGAGAAGAACCCAATGTTAGATGTTTTATCGTTTCTTTTTCCTACTTTTTCCACTCAGCAGGGGCACGTTTTGGAAACCTCTGATTACGATAAAATGCAACTTGCTTAACGTCCAAATAACCTAATGTCTATAGTCTAGCTCAAGGGTCGGCAACATGCAGTTCCGGGGCAACATGAGGTTCTTTACCAGCCCTGTCGCGGCTCCACAGCTGAATCAGATCAGTAGGTAATAATAAAATAATCCTCCTCTACAGTAAAATAAAGCTCTGCTGATCCTTCAACACAGTTTAACAGTAAATGGTCTTAAACGCTGGAGTTAATGTAGAACTGCTGATTCACCCTTTAACCCTGAAGATCAGCGCAGACGGCTGGTCACCATAGCAACACAGACGACAGTCTCGCCCAGCTAGTAGCTACGAAACGGCAAAGAGAGAGATTTAAGACGGACATCGATAATTTGGAGACGAATGGACTTATTAGTGTTTATAATCACTCCAGCTGGTTTCCTGACATGTGTAATCCTCAGCAAGAAAGTGACAAACACTAAAAAAAATTGTGACACTGAATTCAGCATTTTGTTAGAATTGTCCCGTTCCACCTTAAACAGTACGGCAGTTAAATTCTGGCGCCTCAGACACCATTTAAGGTGGAATGGGAAAATTAGTTCAAAATGCTGGCAAATGAGAAGCGACTTCAGTTGAATATCGAGAGACTGTTCCACTTTTGAAGAAAAGTTTCCTGCTAGAGATGCGAGAAAAGCAGCTAAAGCTTAAAGCAGAGCAAAGCCAGTCTAAGCTTTACGTATTTTTTAGCCTATACTGGAACATTCGGACATACTGAGACATTCACAGCCAAGATTGTAAAATATTACTTAAATAAATGGACATAAAATTTTGGCGCACCCAATGAGGTCAGATTGGCTCTTCTTAAAATTTGAGTTGCTGACCTCTGGACTAGACGCTACTCACTGCTCAGTAAAAGCCAACTGGAGAACACTAGTGAGAGACAGATAAGAATAAAGGTGTAGCTGTTGGCTAGTTACTTCAGCAGGCTACTCATCTGCTGCTAATAACACAACCAAAGTGAAGCATCGCTAGCAAAAATGAATAAATATATGGAATAAATACACAAATATCAAGTTTTTCTAAAATTAGACTCAACAGCACACTGTACGTACAGCATTCTGTAAAAAATTAAACTACATCAGGGAACAAAATAGCCACTATCATACTAATCACTGCATATTAATGCATTTGCGATGTGTATGTTTCACTCTGTTGAAGATATTAACTAAAATCATTGAAATTCATATCACCAGCTGTGCCGTGTGTCATGCTTAACACAAACTGGCTACCAAATGCATATTCAGCCCCGTGAATCAATTCCAGACCTTTTATCTCATTAAGTGTGGAACAACAAGCAAACAGGCCACACCTGACCATGAAACTGCTCATCAGGCAAAGGCCAATTACTTTTGAACTTGTGAAAATGGAGGGACTGTAAAAATGCCTGTCATTCTGATTCGTTTTTAAAAGTGATTTTTGTCCAATCTCTTGAATTCTAGCTGAAAGTCACACTTCACATCTTGACTGCTTCATTTCAACTCCACTCTGGTTTTTCACAGAGGCACAATTACCAAAATTGTGACACTGTCCAAATACTTCTGGACCTGACTGTATGCGCTGGATTTGTTATTGCTGGTGGTAAATCTTTTAGATTCAGACAGAGACTGTGGCTAAAGAGGTTATTAAAATAGTCACAACAAGAAATGAATGAATGAATGAATGAATGTGTTTCATTATCAATATATTTTGTGTACTTGCCTCAATTCTTAAAGCTGCGACCTCAGGAATCGCTTCTTTGCCTTAACGGGAGGAAAAAAAAGAGAAATGATTTAAACTAGAGCAAAGTCATGATTTGTGCTTTGGTTATGTATATCAATTCATAGCATACCTTAATCCCCACATATAAACAAAATTCTATGCAAAACGATTTTCTCACTATTGAAATAAAATCCATCCAGTTTTTTCTGACCAATCAACCAACATCACTCTCTGCCTGAAAACGCTCCTTATTTGGCACTGAGATTAGTGACCTCACACTTACAGAGCTCAGATCGTGGAAAACTCAATTTCCACTTGCTTTTTTTTAAATAAAAGTGTTTAATGTACGAAGACAGTACGTGGAATGCAAATAAAACAGTGATTTGTAAATCCACTTTGACCTGTATTTAAACAAAAAACAGTATAAAGACAAGATATTCATAGACTTTCTTACCAATTTCATCGTTTTTTTGTACATATACGCTCATTACGAAACAGTCCATTAGAATTTTAAGAATTTGAAGACTGTACAATGTACAGGGGAAGTCATTTAATAACAATGTCCAGAAACACTGCTGACTTCTCGAGCTTATCTGAAATGAAGTGGGCACAGCAGAATCGTATATTGTGGTCTGACACGTCCACCTTTTAGACTGTTTATAGAAATAATGGACGTCATGTTCACTTGGGCCAAATACGAAAAGAGCCATCCAGTTTGTTCCCAGCGTAAAGTTAAAAAGCCAGCGTTTTTCATTGTATTGGGGGCATTAGGGGGGAACCGGCACAATGAAATTTCTACACATTTTGCAGTATGTCCAGACCTCGAATGTCCATTTTTGTCGTTTTTCAGTTGTTGCAATAATTTGAAAATACCTTTTGTCCTTTACGTTGTTTGTAAATTTCATGATGAATGGGCTAAAAGAAACGGTCCAAAATGACTTGGAAAGACATCTGGTTCCATTGACTTCTATTAAAAGTAAAGTAGGTTTTTCCCTTCTCCTGTAAAGTTACCATTTTCTCCTGACAACAGCGATATGCTGCCTCTTAGTGGACGTTTATACTAATTGCAACATGACAACACCAGGCCACATTCTGCTCGTGTTACAACAGCCTGGCTGCCTAATCAGAGAGTGCGGGTGCTAGACTGGTGTGTCCACAAAGGCCGGTTTGTTCTGTACACTTCACTTGTGGATCATTTCATTGGGCACAGCGACAGTCTGAGGGATAACTAAAGGCTGGAAATGGGCATGTAATGATAACCTCAGACTATTTTAGCACATAAACCCAAACAAACATTCCACGTGTTGAATATAGGCCCTTTAAGAGCTCTTCATCTGTCAAAAGAGCACAAAGGGCCACACACAACCTGTTCTGAACTTACAGAAAACAGATTTTATGGTGTTGTTACAGCTTTTTAAATGCTAACAAGCATTTTCAGTTCTCTTTTTTCAAAACTCTTCACATAGTTAGCAGAACAACAGTCTGTTTGGACGAAACCATGAACAGTTTCCTCCTTGCTTGAATACAGGCAACACAATTTCTAATGATCGTGTCAGGTGTGATACCCGTCCTCGCCACCAGAGGTCAGCCTCACCTGAATACTGACATTCTCCCTCGTTGCACCCTGACCCCTCACCTGCAGCTCGTTTCACCTGCCTATATGAGGACCTGCAGGACGCTGACTCAGTGTAAAGTCCTGCCAGTCTCTCTGCATGCTGAGCCTCGGCTCCTCCCTGCTGATGGTTTTGGTTGCCTTCACCCTTTTCTGTGCTCTTTTGCTGCTTCTGGATCTCCCTTTGGTGCTTTTGCTGGTTTTCGATCTGGGT
Source organism: Pygocentrus nattereri (assembly GCF_015220715.1). NCBI lineage: Eukaryota > Metazoa > Chordata > Actinopteri > Characiformes > Serrasalmidae > Pygocentrus > Pygocentrus nattereri. The sequence goes on along the minus strand of NC_051232.1, from coordinate 33,847,683 downwards.
TTTGACCTTTGGACTGTTTTTTACTCTGGTTTTTGTGTTTTTGGATTAAACGGGATTATGGATTCTAATCAGCCTGGAGAGTCTTCCTCACAGATCGGTCATTTACTTCTCACTCAAGCTCAGCAAAACTGTATTTTTACAAACCTACAAAACTCTTACACTTATCTCTAATACCAAACATGGAAATAAACTGCTTGTCCATTTAAAAAAACACACACACTAGTGGGCAGTGGGCAGTGGGCAGCCCTATCCGCAGCACCCGGGGGTAAGGTGTCTTGCTCAAGGACACTTCAGTCATGGACTGTCGGTGTTGGGGATTGAACTGGCGACCTTCTGGTCACAAGGCTGGTTCCCTAACCTCCAGCCCACGACTGCCCCAAGTCAGGAGTGATGTGGATGAGAGCACATGGTGAGATGATGCACACCAGCATCTACAGTATCTGTGATTTATTAGATTTTTCTTGCTAATCTGTTCCTATATAATAAATATACTGGAAAAATAACTGCGTACTACTTCCTAGATAAAAATAGTGGATCTGCTTCTACCCCAACAGTACTGTGTTCCTGAGGTGATAGAGTACTACAGTCGCTGTTCACTAGTGTTGATATTAGATTTTTTTGGGTTAGTATTTGATCATTTGGGGTGAGTATTGGACCATTTGGGTACAAAATGAAGTTTTTCTTTAATTTGTGCTGCAGAGTGTAGAATTAGTAATTAAAAGTTCTGAAAAAGTGAACGTGGCACTGACAAACACTGTCTTTACAGTGGTGGTGATGGGAACCAGGGGTTGCCATGACAACAACAAAATACAGACATTTTATTTACCATCCAAAACCACCAGCGAATTCAGAACCAGTTCATGTAGGAACTTTGTGAGGAGCTTTTAGAGGGACGTCTGGTTCCCATCACCACCCCTGTGAGCAGCTCTGACTGTAAGTTTATCTAGAACAGAGTGTTTCACACCACACCGCTCTGGATGAGCCCGTTTGCATCTTAATACTTAAAATATAATGAATAATGTTAATAATAGTAAGAACTGTCATATGTAATCATGTACATCCCTGATAACTGCCCAGACTGCTCACCCTTCTCCTTTGGTGCGCTGGATGTGGATGGAGAGGACAGCAGGTCAGACGTAGAGGCTGGGTGGGTTGATTCCACGGAGGTAGGGGAGGGATTTGAAAACGCAGTACAGTTGAATGAGGTAGTGGAAGACTGGAGGGGGACTGGTTGGGTGTAGACAGGTGGGCTTGGTGCAGGTTGAGTGGTAGTAACACAAGTGGTCCCATCAAAGTAAACTGTAAAAAAACCCAAATAAATAAAGAAAGAACGGAAATCATGAGTAGATATGATGGAACCGTGTATCCACTGAAGCGTATAGCACCAATAACACACTATGTAAATATGATGGTTCTTCAAGGGTCATTAGTCAAGAAAATGGTCCTATATAGAACCATGAACATGCAAAGCACCCTTTCCACGATTAAAGTCTATCCTGTATCATTGAATGGCTCTACATAGTTCTGCTACTCTTACGATGTCAAGCTTGAAACAATAGAAGAACCCTTTTTGGTGCTATATAGAATCATTCTCAGAAAGGTTCCATAAAGAACCATCTATAGCACATTCTCCATCAATCTAAAGAACCATGTCACGATGCAAAGAACACTTTAATCAAGCAAAGGGTTCTTTGAGTGCTCATGGTTCTATTTTGAACCATTTTCCTCACCAAAGAACCTGTGAAGAACCATATTTAAGAGTGTATGCGATCAAGAGACGCCGGTAATTGTTTGGGAAATTAATGAAAGTGTTTCTGGTACATTAAAAGCCACACACCTGTCATAAGTGAACCTTTTAAGACAATAAAATTGAGAAAAAAACAATACGCCTGCTTAATCGACTGATATTTTTTCCCAATACTGCACAATCAAACACAAACAAATGGAGATTTTCTATTTTTCACTGAAGGAACATGGTGGGTGCTGGATTATCCAGCACTATACAAGCAACTACTACTGATTTTGTAAGGTATACATCAGGTGAACCTACCATTCAGAAAACTCTCAAAAACAGACTCTATGGCTTTGTATGTAATTCGCTCCTGTGGGCTGGGATTCTCAGACAAGGTCAAGAGTTCTGCCGTCACCTTCGATCCTTTCTTCTTCCCCAGTAGAAGAAGAGGGACGTATCCAGCAGCATGCAGATTGTGAAGCTGAAATCACAATGACATGTAAAATTAGCTTTGAGGGAAAGACTACGGGAGACCTTAAGGACCTGGAGTTTCTGTTTCACAATAACATTATACCTGAAAACAAAACATTATGGTGCTGACTTATAAGCTTCGGTTCTCTGTGTAGAGCCAAAAAGGCTCCAACTTGCCGAGGTATGGGCTCTACAAGACCTCTGAAGGTGCTCTGTGGTATCTGGCACCAAGACGTAGCAGCAGATCCTGTAAGTTAAACTGGAGCCACTGCAGACTGGACATGTTGTTCCAGCACGGACGGATGGTCAGATTGAGATCTGGGGAATTTGGAGGCCAGAGCAACCCTTTCAATTTTTTCTCACGTTCCTGTTCACAATGTGTGCAGTGTGGCATTCACATTATCCTGCTGAAAGAGGCCACTTCCCCAGGATAACAGTGAACACATACCCGGCGATCCACGTGATGCAAAAGAAAACAGGACTCCTTAACGGACCGGGTGACCTTCTATCGCTCCAACGGTTCCAGTGCTTGTGTGTCAGCTGTAGGTGTTTTTAACAGTGGACAGTGTTCAGTGTGCAGTCCTCACCCTCAGATCTTCTCTTTCCCACTTTACTATAAAACTTCATACTAATAATGTTTGCTATCCGGTGTTGACCAGAGGAGGACGGGTTCCCCTTCTGAGTCTTGGTTCCTCTCAAGGTTTCTTCCTCTTTAGGGAGTTTTTCCTTGCCACCGTCGCCGCTGGCGACGCTCATGGGGGCTCGGACCCGGAGTTTCTTTCTTCTTTTCTCTTCTCTCTGTAATACTGATTGTTCTGTAAAGCTGCTTTGTGACAACACCTGCTGTAAAAAGCGCTATATAAATACATTTTGCTTGCTTGCTTGCTTCAGCATGGGTATCCTGACCACACACAGCAGGTCCTGATGCACCGTGTGTTGTGATTCCTCCTGTACTCATCTGTGCCACACGCCCGTCCCCCGGGCCCCCGATGACGGCTGCGAGAGCCGTCAGGAAGGCAGGGCCCAAACCCCGAGCAAAAACCAAAGCCCATGAGGATGCAGGATGAACTCACGTTTGATCCAGTAAGCCGAGCTGGGGTGCGGGGCGCCGTGATGGGGAGCCGGAGCAATAAATTCTGTCCCTCTGAGTTTGGAAGTTCTTAAAAGGCATTTTTAGAGAGAGGAGAGGGACAAGCAGCAACAGTGATAGGTCATTAAAAATCACCATCATTAAAAATGTCTGTGATTAGTTTAAATCAGACGTGATCATCGCAGACATGCATCAATAAGCCGTACGGTCGGCTCCCTCCTCAAACCGCTATCAGGAGGTACTCGCCACTGCTGACCAGGCGTGTCCCGCAAGCCTTGCTGTTTTGAAGATGGACATAACAATTCGGCTCTTGCCAAAGCCTTTCAGGTCTAACCCTAACCCTACACATGTCTCCTGCATCCAACAGTGTGAACATCTAATACAACCCAGAACTTGACACATGCTGATATTACTAGATAACCAAGACTGTTCACTTCATCTGTGAGTGGTCGTAATGTTTTAGCCCAGAGTTTGTGAGGATGAATCACAGTTACAGACAGACGGGTGGGTTTTTACCCATTAAACAGGTTGAAATGGATGATATTTTACTCACATGCACATAAGCAGCGTCCTTTAACTTGACTGCATTCGCCTTCAGTCCATGGGGAGACTGTACGATCCGCTGTTTAGCCCTTTCGAGCCTTTTCTGTTTAAGTATTTTATACGGTTGTTTTCCTCCGCAGGCCTTGCAGATTTTACTTGCCACACCGATGGTGGCCTGGCACGACGTGCATATTTTGTTGGTTGATCCTGGCATCTCCGCTCAGATAACAGCAAGCAAATAACATCCAAGTGGATCACACAAAAAAGGCCCATCAATGTCAGTGGATGAACCTGTGCACGTGTGAGACAGACGGAGGGAAAGAAAGAACACATTATAAGAGTCTGGGCACACCTGATCCATGACGTGTGAGTGTAAATAAGAAGCACTTCATCTACAGAGAACACACTTCTGTACATCTGAACAGTGTTTATGTGCTGAATTTAACATCTTGGGACAAAATACCATAATTAAACCCTCGGAGCCCAAACCGCTCGGCACCGAACCGCTCGGCACTGAACAGCTCATCACCGAACCACTCGACACCGAACCGCTCATCACCGAACCGCTCGGCACTGAACCGCTCATCACCGAACCGCTCAGCACCGAACCGCTCGGCACCGAACCACTCGACACCGAACCGCTCGGCACTGAACCGCTCATCACCGAACCGCTCAGCACCGAACCGCTCATCACCGAACCACTCGACACCGAACCGCTCGGCACTGAACCGCTCATCACCGAACCGCTCGGCACCGAACCGCTCGACACCGAACCGCTCAGCATTCAGTCCGCTCTTATTTAACGCGTTTATAATGATCTGACCAGGTCATAACACCTGCAGCAGTGACACATCTGAGGGAGGTGCCCGCTTACCCGGCCGCCACCAGGTTTACTTTCACTTTCGAGTTCGGGTGTTTTCCGTGTTCTGTCAGTCAGACAGACAGACAGGCAGGCAGACAGACGGACGGACAGACAGACAGGTACTGGTTAAATCTATTCATGTACCTAGACCGTGTTAATAAAGGCCCGTTCAACACGCGAGACTATATCAGTTACTACAACTGCGACGTGAACTATCTTTCCCGTTCCACCTTAATTGGTGCAGCGGTCTGAGGCGCCAAATCGTACCTGCTGCACCATTTAAGGTGGAACGGGAAAATTCGAAAAAGCAGCTAGAAAACAAGGCAACCAATTTCACCCTCGCTAAACGACCTTTTTGAGACCACCTAACGACCACCTTTCTGACAGCACAGTCAGAATCTGAGCAGGAAGAGAAGTCGCTCAGCGCAGTTATCTCGATATAAAACACCAATTAACCCACCTTTCCTCAAGACCTCGGCTGTTCCAAGACCGCAGACAGCAAGAAAGCCACACGGAGACACGGCCTGCCTGCGCACAGCTGGGAACCGAACCCGGCGAGATTACCCGCAGGCTCAGCCGCCGAGCTCCGGGGTTTGTTTGTAAACGGTAAAAAACCCAGAAAGAGCGCTGCTATTGGCCAACTGGAGCGTGACGTGGTCATGACGTCACCGCAAATTCGTAATATCTGTACGTATTGAAGACAGAGAGTGATGGGAAATGTTTAATAAAATATTCCCTGATTAATTATCAATAAACTAAATATGGGCTAACCTGAGTGTGTGGAGATCTCCTGAAGAAGAAACCCTGGGCTATATACTCTATACTATACAAAGAGAACCTTGCATCTCCATTTTTGCCATTTTTCAGTTTTTGCCCTAATTTAAAAGTGCCTGTTGCTCTTTACACTGTCTGTACATTTCAGGACAAATGGACCAAAAGAAACGACCCAAAACTGATGGGAAAAAAACTCTGGTTCCATTGACTTACATTAGAAGTACAGTTCGTTTTTTCCTTCTCCTGTAAAGTTCCCATTTTGGAGATAGGAGGTTTTTGTTCCGACACCAGTGATTTGGAATATCATCTCTAAAGAGGATGAGCTCAATGAACTCTTGAACTCACAAAAACAGGCACTGTACAAACTGTAGCTACAGATTATGGCTGAACGGAAGGGCACTGTTGGGTGGCAGTATAAACGATATCTGACATTATAAACTACAGCTGGAGCTCCTGAACCTGGGTGAAGAAGCTGTGTAACATGGCCTTGTGAGGATGGAGCAGCCTGGTACAACATTATGGGCTGCCGAAAAGGGCGCAGCGTTCGGATACAATGGGCAGTAAGGTGGTATGGAACTGTGTAAGGGGTGGGGTGATTACTTCATCACCCCAATGGGCAGTAAAAAGAGATGCGTCGAGATGATCTTTGCATTGTGGTCGTCCAGGAAGCATCTTGCCACTTGGAGCTCAATAAAGCGAAGGCTTTTCCCTTCCTTCCTCGGGACTCAGCAGCTTTTACTCCTTTTTATTCTTTTTGTTGATTCTTTTTTAAAGAGGTTAGACTACAGATAGTTATTACCGCAATAGCGTAGAACATATCAGAGATATTCATATATATCTGGACCCTGAGCAGAAGAGACAGCTCTTGCTTGTGACAACAGCGGGCAGCTTGATTCTGTGGGAACTGCCCAGACACGGCCATTCACCTGTTTGGCTTTGTCAACAAGTACAAAACTGGCAAGATCTCAAATATTATGAACTTTATTATTCATAGTATCAAATCAGACCAAATGTATTTTTACAGTGCTTTTTACAACAGATGTTGTCACAAAGCAGCTTCACAGAATTCCAGTAAAGACATACCTAACATGAATTAACATGAATGTAAAGCCCCCAGGTGGGCAAGCCAGGGGGCGCCAGTGGCCAGGAGAACCTCCCTCAGAGCTGAGGAGGAAACTTTGGGAGGAACCAGGCTCACCAGGGGGGACCCGTCCTCCTCTGGTCAGACTACCTACAGAGTTATTATACTACTAATATTAATAGCAGTAGTATTAGTAGTAGGAATAGCTGGGAGTCTATGAGAACATCAGTGTAGGATGGGCAGCTAGTCCAAGGCAGGTGGTGGTATCTGGGGCGTGGGCAGCTGGTCTGAAGGAGGAAGCAGGAGGGCTCAACAGTGTGTCATCCTTCAGTGTCCGGCCGGACATGTGGGCAGTCGTATACTCGGAAAAAGGCACGGAGAGGGAATTAGTTTTATTCTATCCGTTTGTTCATAAACAGGGAATGTGAACATTTCCAGAGTGTGGCTAACGACTCCGGCAGATCTGACTATGACAGCTTAACTAACAGGAGAGAACCAGAAGGACACACAGACACGGCAGCACTCTGAGACAGTCCGGCATCCCTCCGCTCCACCGTCCACAAGCCTGAGTGACCGCGTGCGAGCGGTGGGACGACAGCACCAGTGTCTCAGTTTACTATAATTCCCTGTGTCCATGGACCCCTGGATCTGCTGCCTTTATCTAGGGGGAACATTAGCTACCAAAAGCTAAACTGAACAAGTGAGTTTTCAGCCTAGTCTTAAAGATTGAGACTCTGTCTGAGTCCCGAACAGTTTCTGGAAGATCATTCCAGAGTTTGGGGGCTTTATAAGAGAAAGCTCTTCCCTCAGCTGCAGCCTTAGGAATTCTGGGGACTATTAATAAGACAGCACTCTGGGATCTGAGTAGTCGTGATGGCACGTAATAGGAAATAGGTCAAATTTTCCCGTTGTGGGACTAATAAGGTACATGCTTAGATGCCACATTGGGTGCAGCCAGGCATGGCACTGCCTCTATTTTGGGGCGGTCAACATCGCTGCTGGACTGCATTCAGTACCATTACAGAGCGGCAGTTTAAATAAGATATTGTCAAAAATGACACTATTTCAAGAATATTGCTCTCAGAAAGTGGGATAGGATTAAAGAACAGAGGGAACACAGAGACCCACGCTCATATCTGTGTGATGTGTATTGTTCATGTGATGTTTATGTGTAGATATGGCCATGTGGTTGGTGAAGCACAGACAACCTATTGATCTAACTTGATGCAGAAATCAGATTTCTATAGAGTGGTGGTGATGGGAACCAGGGGTCACCATGACTACAACACACATATAGACATTCATTTACTATCCAGAACCACCAGTGAACCTACATATGTTTTCTGAGTTATATGGAATGTTGATGATGGTAAAAAGTGGGAAAAGCTTTCTACGGATACTGTTTTGCCTCACAATGCCCTGCGTGTAACACAGCAATGACCTAGCAACACCTTAGCAACCACCTGCGATAACACAGCATAGCAAAACCTTAGCAACCACCTGGGATAACACAACAATAGCATTGCAACACCTTAGGAAACATGTGGGATAGTGTAGCAATGGCATAGTAACACTATAGCAACTACCTGGGATAACATAGCAATGGCTCAGCAACACCTTAGCAACTACCTGGGATAACATAGCAATGGCTCAGCAACACCTTAACAACCACCTGGGATAACATAGCAATGGCATATTTTACTTTTAGGCAACAAAAGCTATATTTGTGTAACATTTACCCTGTAAATCTATAAACACATTCAAAACAAAGTTTGTTTTATCCTAAAGCTTGAAGTGTAATGTTAGCGAATCTGCGGCTCTGCAGACGGCTGTTAATGTGTCAGCTGCTTCTAAACGGGGCTGCGTTGTAGGAAATAAGATGCTGATTACAGTAATATGAGGCGGGATTCTTACATGACCTGAAAACACTCTTTGGCTTAGTGGCTCTTTAGAAACGCTGATGAATCGCTCTGAACTTTCGTGGGAGAACGTGGTCAGGAAATGTGGTCATGTGGCCAGAACCACTTTAGCAACATAAACGGTCCAGGTCAAATTCCCCGAGCTCCCCATCTCAACATAACGGCTTATTTTCTCAAATTGCTGAGTTAATAACTCAAAACAATGACTTACATTCAGGAATGATTGAGTTCCTTGATAGTTATATTAGGAAAACTTGCAACCACTAACAATGAAGAACAGTATGAAATAAGTTTTACAAGGTTTTTCCAACTGCCTGACTGAGATGTATGAAAAAAGTATTGCACATGTATTCTGAATATAATACTTTATGCATTGTAACACAATACATTACTCAATAGATTTAGGCCAGTGTATTCAGTAATCAACCGTCATTACTTTTTCAAAGTATTTCACCCAACTGAGTTCTCAAAGCAGGTGCTGAACTCCAGGTTGGACCACACTGCTGTACCTTTGAGAGTACACTTGCATTGCTTGTACCTTGATGAAGGAGTCATGTACCTGCATAGTGCCTTTATTTCCCACAGTGTAGATGAAGTATATGTTCTACTCTTATCACGCTCTAGCTTAAACAGGGACATCTGAAGCTTTAACAGGCATTCCAATGATATGAAGTACTGTGCAAGTCAGAGACCACCGCTTCACTTCTTTCACATCCAGTCATGCGCTACATTTTTAGAAACAAAAGCAGGAAAACGATATTTAACAGACAATTACAGTCTCCAACTCCAAGTGTAACGTCAAATCTATCAGTATTTCATTTGTCCAACATACTCACAGTTTAATTCTTCCATCCCTCCAGTCTTACAGATACATCACCAACCACAGATCACAGATACATCACACACATTCTGTTCATCTTCAAACACAAACATTCACACAGACAGCTACCCAAACTCACCTCAGCTGCCTCGCAGGTTTATATCTCAAACTGAATACAGTAGATACTTCTGAGACATAAAATAATCCACCTGTGCAAGACAGAGGAGTTTCCAAAAACTGGAGTTAAAGAAAAATCTTGAAAGCTCCAGAGAAAACGAGCCACCTAAGAACCACCTGGAAGAGCCGGTCGACCCCAAAACCGCCCCCATCAGATAAGCAGCACTGAAAGCTCTGATCTCTGAGAGAGAGGAGAAGATCAAGCTGCTTCAGATCTGAAAACATCCACAGGTGTTTCTGTCCATCCTTCCACTGTGAGAAGACCACTCAGCGCTCATCTGTACTACTTTACTTAATGTAGTTTAGAAAGACTAGAACATTTCTCCTTTTATGCTGCTTTGGCGATGCACGGCTCTGTTCCGACAGTAATGATATGTACATTATTTCATGTTTAACGTGTTTGTGGTGTCACTTTAAAAATCACAAATTTTGTTCTTTTTGCCCCAAATGCCCCCAATGTGACACAACAGACTCAGAAACTGAAGAAGGATGCATGTGCAGGTTTAACAGTAGAAGGGATAATCCAAAACCTGTGGTCAAACGGCATAGAAAACAGGTCAAAACCAGTAAGTCCGTCCAAAAACCAATGATCCAAAACACAGGGGCAAAAGGCAAAAATCTGAAAGTCCGGGCAGAGAGTCGGAAACACAAGACAGCTAGACATTCCCAAACGCTCAGTACGCAGACACAGGTGAACTGGCATTACTTCGCCCTGCCTGGCTGAAAGGACGGCTGATTTACTGAAATAAGGTGCAGGTGGTTCATGTGGAAGAAGGCTAGTGCTCCAGGGACTGAGACCTCTGGTGGCCATACAACGAATCGCTGACACCCAAAAGGTGGTGATAGTGCAGCTGCAGCAGGAGTTCTGTGAAAGAGGTTTGTTGAAACGTTGTGAAAAGCGGGTCCTTAGGCCTGCAGCTGGAACCAGTCTGTAATGGAGTAAACGGGCCACTGTGTGAATAGTGCATTTTCTTCAAACCTGTTTTGCCATAGGCATCATAGCTCTTTAAACCACTGCTATCATTCTGAAATTGTTGAAGCTTTCTGGGGGTTAACGACGTGTTTGGTGGAACAAGTTATGATTTCAGATAAAAATGATTACAGTTCCACTTGACTGACTTCACACAGCATTACGTTTATTTGATTTATTTATCCCACTTGCACTGCTCCCTCCTAGGGGTGGGCGAGATGAGAATTATTTATCATTATTGTTATAAATGACATCACAACATGCTTTTCTGAGTTTATCATAGATGTTGTTAACGCTTAAAGAAACCAACTGTATATTTCATTACAAAGCGAGTATAATTAGGCCTGTATAATTGGATTTAGTGCAGCTGTATGCGCATTAATACGAATGAATAATTAATGACTGGGGCAGAGTTACTATGTAGCTTAAAACTAGTACTAGTTCTAGTTTAAACATGGACACAAGACATTGAGACAACATACATTTAAAGTGACTTAAAGAACAATAGCACAGAGTCACTCAAGTCACTTTAAATGTATATTGTCTCTGTCTTCTGTATATTGTGTCTATATTTTGTGTATATTTTATATATATATATATATTTTTTTTTTTCTAGTGATATAAAGTACTGGGCAATAGGCAATAGGCAGGTTCATCCTACTTATTATAGTATTTTTTAATGCAACATTACCTTCTTTTTTTATCTGTTCCAGCTTATCAACCTCAAAAAGACCTAAAGATCGTGATGCGCACTGCGTATCAAGATAATCACTGTGCAGTATCGCCCACCCCTAGTCTCACCCTACTAGCTGCAGTCGTACACAATTTGATTCAAACTGAAATCATCAAAAACAGTGACAACACACGGTTTCAAGAGCTTGCTAGACATCAGGTGTACAGCACAACCCTGTACTGCACTTAGAGGCACAACCCAAGCACCGTGGTGCACCATGAGGTCCTGACAGCGTGTAGCAGCACCGGAACACCACGAGCCGAAAAGCAGGGAAGGTGAAATGTGGGTGAATCCTCGGTGGGAGCTGAAAAGTAACCGAGAAAGGTTAGGAATGTCACGCTTTCTCAAAAGCGCCAGGTTAGAAGGAACATTCCTTCCCTTCCTTACAGATGAGTGGTGCATAATTTAAGCTGAGCATCCATTTTTAATAGCTATCATTTTTTCCAAAGCCGGGCACGTTTGCTGTGCACGTAATCAAGCCTTTCTTTATTTGTCCATTCCACTCAAATTGGCTGAAAGTGGAAACGAGAACGAAGGCACGCGTTTGGCTGTGCAGAACTAAGCCAAACCGCCAAAATATACACCACAATACTTTTCTGAGCATCTGGCGGAGAAAGAACTCCGATCCACCGCTTGTTTTCATTAGAAAGAGGGCGCTGTTCAACCCCCTGGATGGTCAGGAGTTTCCCTACACACATCTAGCCTGAGAACAGCTCAGCAGGTTCGCAGTGAAGTCCCTGTAGTTGCTGAATAATAAGCTGGAGTGTGTAACAAGCCTGAGATTTTAAGGGGCAAACGCTGGTGATGTATTCACTGTTCCAGGTGGATTACGCTTAAAAACATACTTCAAGGGTTCTTTAGTAAAGATAACGGTTCTATATAGAACCATGGACACTTGGTCTGACATCGTTACAACAGTAGAACTCTTTTTGGTGCTACACAGAAATTCTGATAAAAGATTCTACACTCTCCATCAATCAATTAGGGGGCAGTCGTGGGCTGGAGGTTAGGGAACTGGCTCTGTGACCAGAAGGTTGCCGGTTTGATCCCCAGAGCTGACAGTCCATGACTGAGGTGCCCTTGAGCAAGACACCTAACCCCCAACTGCTCCCCGGGTGCTGTGGATAGTGCTGCCCACTGCTAGTGTGTGTGTTTCCCTGTTTGTGGGATTAAAAAGTGTCTCTTAATCTGAAGAACGAGTTCATTTAGACATGAAACTGTTCTCTTGTCAAATAGAACCTTCTTTTTTTAACAGTGTAGCGCAGCTCACGTGAATAAATATCAGCTTTTATTCTCACACACACACACACACACACACACAGCAAGTGGATTTAGGCCAAGGTGGGCTAAAGCCTGTGTTTGTCTGCTTAGTGGCTCTCGCACTGTGGTCTGCGCTCTCCAGTCCTGCTGACCCGCTGTAATTAGCCTGGTCCCAGGACAGCGGAGCTGCTCCTGTAGGGCTCCTTACCCTCAGCACTATTAATAGCATAAACTCCTGGTGACCCTGGAGCTGAGGCGGGATTTGCTCTGACAGTCCAATGAGGGCTTTGCTCATGGTGAACAGGAGCACTTGAGCTTGCTGCACCAGCAGGAATGGAACTGAAGGGGGCAGCACATCAGCCACATTTGCTCCAGCTTAATGTTTTGACACAGTGTCTTGTCCATCCATGTATTCAATAAATGCCAGCTGGCTCGGCGCTCTGAACCACTCTGACGGTTTGTTTTGAAAGAACGTGTTTGACGTGGCAAAAACGTGTTTGTAATCACGTCCATATGTGATTAGAGATAAACCCACCAGGCTTCTTAAAGAGATGTTCCACTACAGGCTGAATCGAAGCTGTTTCTCAGTCATTTGCATTAAAAGGCTGATAACACTTTACCGAACACATATGGGAGAATTATTACATGGGAATTGTTACAATTCCTGCAAATTGGTTGGGAGTCATTCAGAGTGGTTTGGTGTGAAATGGCTGATTGTAGTGGCTCAGATTTCTATACAGTGGTGGTGATGGGAACCAGGCATCACCATGACTACAGCACAAATATAGACACTTTATTTACCGTCCAGAACCACCAGAGAACCTACACATGTTTTCTGAGTTTATATGGAATGTTGATGATGGGAAATAGTGGAATATCTGGAATAATCAGTTTTTTAGGGGACTATTTTGCTTCACAATGCCCTGCATGTAACACACCAATGACCAAGGAACACCTTAGCATCCACCTGGGATAACACAGTTACAGCATAGCAACATCTTAGGAACCACCTGGGATAGTGTAGCAATGGCATATTACCACTATAGCAACCACCTGGGGATAACATATCAATGGCATAGAAACACCTTAGTAACCACCTGGGATAACATAGCAATGGCATAGAAACACCTTAGTAACCACCTGGGATAACATAGAAATGGCCTAGCAACCATCTGGGATAACATACCAATAGAATAGAATTAGAATTTATAACCATTTGTCACTGTGTTCTGCACACTGTGGAATTAGACTTCTGCATTTAACCCATCCGTGCAGTGAAACACCCACATACATGCACACTAGTGAACACACACACTAAGGGGCAGTGAGCACACTTGCCCAGAGCAGTGGGCAGCCCTATCCATGGCGCCCAGGGAGAAGTCAGGGGTTAGGTGCCTGAACCGGCAACCTTCCAGTCACAGGGCTGGTTCCTTAACATCCAGCCCACAACTGCCCCCTGGCCCAACATCACCTTGGCAATCACCTGGGATAACATAGCAATGGCGTAGCAACACCTTAGCAACCACCTGGGATAACATAGAAATGGCCCAGCAACACCTTAGCAACCACCTGGGATTCAATAACAACAGCCTGTTGTATGAAAAACACTGTTAAGAAACTGTTATGCAGATTATTGAGAATGAACTACAACCTAAATTCACCTTGTGTTAAGGTATAACTGGCAGCATTTAATCCTATGGGTTCTAGATAGTGTCACATGACTGTGGGCAGCGTCCTGTGGGCAGCGTCCTGTGGGCAGCGTCCTGTGGGCAGCGTCCTGTGACCACTGATGAAGGACTAGAGGATGACCAACACAAACTGTGCAGCAGCAGATGAGCTGTCATCTCTGACTTTACATCTACAAGGTGGACCGACAAGGTAGGAGTGTCTAACAGAGTGGACAGTGAGTGGACACAGTGTTTAAACACTCCAGCAGCACTGCTGTATCTGATCCACTCAGACCAGCACAACACACACTAACACACCACCACCACGTCAGTGTTGTGGATGGTTCTATTTTGAAAAGCCTTCTGTATAGCACCAAACACCGTTCCACTCCTGTTACAAGCCAAAGAACCCCTTTTTGGTACTATATAGAACCCTTTTAGCTGACAGTGTGCTATGACAAACTATACACAGCACATTCTCCATCCGTCTGAAGAACCGTTTCACCATGCAAAGGTCTGTTTAAGCATGAAAATGGCTGTTTATGGTCGTCTACAGAACCGTTGCCTTTGCTAAAGAACCCTTGAGGTTCTTATTTGTACTTTGTTTCGTCTTGCTGGCCTCCGCAAACATCAGACATGGTACTTTGGAGCCTTGAAAAGAGAAGAGTGTGCAACCCTGAAATAACCCAAAGAACGAAGCAGAACCGGCAGATGGTGAGAGAACGTGTGAAGAGAACAACGGAGACTAACTGAACACAAGCAGCTCTACGTTCTTCACGTGTCGATGGGTTTGGAGAGCGAGATTCAGAGCAAGTGCATTTATCAGTGGAGGCCTCGAGCACATTGCAGTGTGACTCAGACTTCTGGTTCTCGTTAAGTTTTCCAGAGAACCTTTTCAGAAAGGCTTGCCTTTCATTTTAATGAGACTAAATCAAAACAATACTCAACTCTCTCTCCACCTACAGCATAACAACAAGCACTGTTTCAGAACAAACACTGTTCACAACTAAACTCCTGAAAGCAGCAGTTCTTCAAGGGTTCTTTAGTAAAGAAAATGGGTCTACATAGAACCAGGAACACTCAAAGAGCAAGTCTGGCCAATGTTTTCAACGATATAAATAATGCGGTTGCAGACGAGCGAATAAACTGACTGTGATGCACTACACTATTAAAAAAGACGGTTCTTCAAGGGTTCTTTAGTAAAGAAAATGGTTCTACATAGAACCATGAACACTCGAAGAAGCATTTGCATTATTAAACGGTTCTCTGCATGGTGAATTGGTTCTTCAGGTTGAAGGAAAGTGTGCTGTTGATGGTTTTATGTGATTCTTTTTGGAAAGGGTTCTATACAGTTACAATGGCAAGCCTGCAACAACAGAAGAACCATACAGAACCATATAAAACACATTCTTCATCAATCTGAAGAACTACATCACCAAGCAAAGAACTATTTGAGCATCATATGGTTCTACATAGAATTTATGGTTCTAAACTGAATTTTTGCCTTTACTGGAGAACCACACAATTAAAAATGTGCTATTTTGTTTTTGTTTTGTTGTTTATTTTATTTTGTTTCTTTTTCTGTTATTTTATTTTTATTTTGTTGTTTATTTTATTTTGTTTATCTTTTTCTGTTATTTTATTTTTATTCTCTTTTTCTGTTATTTTATATTTATTTTGTTGTTTATTTTATTTTGTTTATCTTTTTCTGTTATTTTATTTTTATTCTCTTTTTCTGTTATTTTATATTTATTTTGTTGTTTATTTTATTTTGTTTATCTTTTTCTGTTATTTTATTTTTCATTCTCTTTTTCTGTTATTTTATTTTTGATTATCCTTTTCTCTCCTTTTATATGTTTATTTTGTTGTTTATTTTATTTTACATTTTTCCTCTTCTCTTTGTTTTTATTGTATTTTTGGATTTTGATATTTTATTTATAATTTTATTATTCTTCTTCCTCTGTTTATATTTTAATTTTTATTTTTTTATTTCATTTTTGATTATATTTTTTCTCGTCTTACTCTGTTGCTTTTTTTATTTTGTTGTTTATCTTATTTTTGATGGTTTATGTTTTTGTTGTTTTAACTTTGTGAAGCACTTTGATCTGCACTTTTAATGTATGAAAGGTGCTTTGTAAATTATTATTTCTATATCATTGTTATTATTATTATTATTATTGTTATTTTTATTATTATTATTATTTTGCATACACGTGGAGAAACTGGGGTGGCTACTGCACCTGCAGTCCTCAGTGGACAGAGGGCGCAGCGCGAGCATAATTACGCAATGACGCCTGCACGCTCTTACGAGAGAGAGAGAGAGAGAGAGACAGACAGAGAGAGAGGGGGGGGGTGTGGAGAGAGAGAGAGAGAGAGAGAGAGAGAGAGAGAGAGAGAGAGAGAGAGGAAGAGAGAGTGGTAGAGAGAGAGAGAGAGAGAGAGAGAGAGAGAGAGGGAGAGAGAGTGGTAGAGAGAGACAGAGAGAGAGAGAGACAGAGAGAGAGAGAGAGGGGGGGGTGTGGAGAGAGAGAGAGAGAGAGAGAGAGGGAGAGAGAGTGGTAGAGAGAGAGAGAAAGAGAGAGGTATAGAGAGAGAGAGAGAGAGAGAGAGAGAGGGGGGGGTGTGGAGAGAGAGAGAGAGAGAGAGAGAGAGAGAGAGAGGGAGAGAGAGTGGTAGAGAGAGAGAGAGAGAGAGAGAGGTATAGAGAGAGAGAGAGAGAGAGAGAGAGAGAGAGGTATAGAGAGAGAGAGAGAGAGAGAGAGAGGTATAGAGAGAGAGAGAGAGAGAGTGGTAGAGAGAGAGTGGTAGAGAGAGAGAGAGTGGTAGAGAGAGAGAGAGGTATAGAGAGAGAGAGAGAGAGAGAGAGAGAGAGAGAGAGAGAGAGAGAGAGAGAGAGTGGTAGAGAGAGAGAGAGAGAGAGAGAGAGAGGTATAGAGAGAGAGAGAGAGAGAGAGAGAGAGAGAGGTATAGAGAGAGAGAGAGAGAGAGAGAGAGAGAGAGAGAGAGAGTGGTAGAGAGAGAGAGAGGTGGGGGGGGGGGGGGTGTAGTGAGTCTATCCTGCCTCACACTTCATTCTAACCCACTTTTGCCCGCGCGGATGGATTAACTACAACGCCCCCCCCCCCCTCACACACACACACACACACACACACACACACGAGGAAGCCCCGCCTCCTGCGCTGATGTCGCGATAAGTGGGAACCTCCTTAATGACTAATTAATTTCCCTCTCGTGCTCCGAGAGCTCCTCCTGCCTGTGCCACAACTTTTAGCTGCGCGCCTGCGATGCCCTGATCCCGTCGCCCCCTCACCCGCTCGGCCCAGGACCCCCCCAGAACAAAACAGCACCACTCAAAACAACACGCAACAAAAGCGCGCGGACCCCGGCATGGGCGATCCGAAAGACCAGGGCGCCACGACGGTGCAGAGATCCGCCTCGTTCAGCATCACCAGCCTCCTGCTGCCGTCCCGGAGCGAGCCTCCTCCGCGGGACCCGGAGCGCGGCGCGTCCCCCTCGGAGAGGAAGCCGGAGGAGCCCCTCGGAGCCAAGGACGGCAAGGAGGAGCAGCAGCAGCAGCAGCAGGAGGAGGGCAAAGAGGGCAAGCCGGACAAGCCCCCGTTCAGCTACAACGCGCTGATCATGATGGCCATCCGGCAGAGCCCGGAGAAGCGGCTGACGCTCAACGGCATCTACGAGTTCATCATGAAGAACTTCCCGTACTACCGCGAGCACAAGCAGGGCTGGCAGAACTCCATCCGCCACAACCTGAGCCTCAACAAGTGCTTCGTGAAGGTGCCGCGGCACTACGACGACCCGGGCAAGGGCAACTACTGGATGCTCGACCCGTCCAGCGACGACGTCTTCATCGGCGGCACCACCGGCAAGCTGCGCCGGCGCTCGGCCACCTCGCGGGGCAAGCTGGCGCTCAAGCGCGGGCTCCGCTTCGCGCCGCAGCTCGCGCTGGGCATGGGCATCCACGAGAGCGCGAGCGGCCCGCTGTGCTGGCAGCTGTCGCCCTTCCTCTCGCTCCACCACCACCACCACCACGCGCACTACAACGGCTCTGCGGCGCCGGCCTTCCCCGGATACGGCGCGCTGCTGGAGGACGTGCAGGCGGGCAGGCCGTTCGGCGCGTACGGCGGGATGAGCGCGGGGCTGCTGCACGGCCAGCCGGGCTACTTCGGCTCGGGACAGCAGGCGCCCCCCGCCCCGCAGCACCCACCTCCTCCTCATCCTCATCCTCAGCCGGCCAGCTCGGCGCGCGCGTTGCTCGCGGACTCTCTCGCCACCGCGCTGCCCTCCTTCCCGGCCGCAGGAGCCGGCGGCGCCTTCGCTGGGGTCTTAGCGCAGCAAAAGAGGGTCGCGCCCAGCTCGTTCTTAAACTGAGGACCCCCGGAGAGGAAGGGGGGCTGATTGTAATGGTCACTGTGTTGTTGATGGTGTTGTTGTGAAGGGACGCTGTTACCTTTGAGCTCAGACTGAGTCTAGACCCGCCAAAGGTAACTAACTATTTATACATACCGCTCAGACCCCCCTCCCCTCACCCCCTCCCCACCACGGCGCAGAGGGCCGCTCCACCGCGTGGCCACGATTTCTGCACCGCGTAAATCAGCCAGGCACACACGAAGCCTGAATGGTGGTGATGGGAACCAGACAAACGGGGCACGTAGCGCGTCTACAGGCTTAAACGGAGACCCTGCTTTGTGGCGGTTCCGCTGCCAGGATTTGGCCCAAAACACCAATTCTTTTAAATTACGGCGGAGGGATACACGCAGGGCAAAATACCCCCCCACCCCAACAGGAATTTTGATCATCAACACCCCACATTCACCGCCAGACGACACGTGACGGGTCTGGATAGTAAATAACGCGTCCGCACTCGTGTCGCAGTCATGGTGACCCCTGGTTCCCATCAGCACCGCCGTAGAGGGACCTGAAGCGTTTCCCGCCTGAGTCCTGCGGAAATGTTGGAAATGCTGGTGGACCTGCCCTTTGAGCCGAGTACTCCTGGAGGGGGACGAACACGCGTGTATTTCAGTGTCCAGCCCGGCTGCGCTCCCCCGCCCGGCCCGGGCAGCGTCTGATGATGATATAAATTATTGATGTAAATAGAAAACTGTGAACTTGGACGTCTTTTCTTTCCGTTGAGAAGCGCCTTAAGGAATCCGGGTAGCGGGGGGCAAACACACACAGAGGGGCTTCCTCAGGGGCCCCTCCGACTTCCTCAGGTCACACAGGCTGCAGTCTTACGCCGCTCTGCTGGACGAAACACACGCAGGTCCTAATATGCAACTCTTTCTACGAAGGAGACTTTTATTAGTATTATTATTATTATTATTATTATTATTATTATTACTGTTCTCTTCCGTTGCTGCACTCTTAAAAGGCTTCTTCAGTAAAAGGCAATGGATCTGGAACCATGTGCATGCTTTCAAGGTTCTCTGCGTGATGAAATGGCTCGTCAGAACCAAGAAGGGTTCTGCTGTGGTTGCCAGAGTGTGTTGTGTATGGTTCTATAGGGAACTTGGTTCTGTTGGGTGCTATCCAGGACAACTTCCAGAAAGGCTTCATCACTGTAAAGAGAAATTAGTTGACAAAAAGCCTCGCGTACAGTAAAGTGGACAGTAAGTGGACAGTAAAGTGGACAGTAAAGTGGACAGTAAGTGGACAGTAAAGTGGACCAACAGGTTCCATTAAACCTGCTACAACTGATTATAGCGCTGTGAGAAAGTCTTCGGCCCCCAAGTCTCGTTTTCTAAATCTATTTATTTGTGTAGTTCGTGTTTATTTGCGGAGAAAAGTGTTAATATTTGAATAAACAAAATGTATAGAATATTAATTAATTTATTTATATATTAATAACCGTGATTTTCTGGACGTCAGTGTGTTTGTTTACCCATCTCCAAGCCTCTCCTCCAGTATTATATGTAGTTAAAAAGCAGCTCCTGGTTTGACCAATCAGTGCTCAGTAAATCGAGCTCGTGATGTCATTGATGAAATTGATGATAGTGTCCAAGAAAAATCTTCTTACTTTTTATTGTTTTTGTGTTTATTTGAATTATGAATATGAATTTATTCTAATGTATATTGTGATAAACTCACTGCTGAGGTCAGCTGGTTAAAATTGCTTAGATGCCTAAAACTTTCACAGTCCTGTATACACACACACACACACACACACACAGCTAAAACAACTGAGCTTTAATCTATTAACTAACATGTATATATATATATATATATATATATGTGTGTGTGTGTGTGTGTGTGTGTGTGTGTATAAATACACACAAATACTTTGTAACGTAAATCTTAAAAATTAGGGGCTAAAATCATGAAAACTTATTGCCTAAAAATGACATAACAGGATAAAGCTTAATGTACTTTGTTTTACCTGTGTATATATGTATGTGTATGAATATAGATATAGATATAGATATATAGCTGTAGGTCTTGTATGTCCTAAAATGTAACTTTAAAAGAACCTACTGCACTTTTAACGGAAGTCAGGGGAACCAGGCGTCTTTCCAAGCCGTTTTCAGTCGCTTGTTTTGCTCCATTCTTCATGAAATTTACGCACCTCGGACATCATAACAGGCCTTTCCCAAATATGACGAAACTGAAAAACAACAAAAACGGAGATACAAGGTTTTCTTCCAGCAGCAGCGACATTCAAGATATATATGGATATATATACACATACACACACACACACACACACACACACACACACATACACACATATATATATATATATATATATATAGGAGAGCAGCCTGACGCTCCGACGCGACAAAGCTTCGTTGAGGAAAGAGCCGCTGCGTCGCGCGCATCTTTAACCGTATCGCTCGGGAATATTTCTACACGCCAGGCGTCCAGCTCAACACTTTCCGGGCCTCTTCGGCCGCCGGACTCCAAGCCGCCCGGCTTTCACCCCAGTTACTCGGGACTGTTACTCAGACTGAGGAAGTCCTTTCTGACAAAACAACGACGCAAAACACGGCGTTAGGCTTGCGCGGGTGGGTTTCACTAGAGGTGGGCGATACAGTATCGAGTATCACGATACTTCAAAAAATGACGATATTTACCCCAAACCGTGAGCTTGATCTTATTCAGCCGTTTACTCGACAGCATGAACCCAGTTTAAACTCCAACTCCAGTTTAAGCGGGACTAATTCGGCTTTCTGCCAGCCTCTCAACTCAACTGTACTTCACCGGAGGTGGGCCATACGGTGAAAATCGAACATCGCGATGCTGCAAGACATTTTCACCATACACGATATTCGTTTTTTTCTCAGACATCTGACCATTTGCCCGGCAAAGAATGGCTATAAAACGACCTGACGTGGTAACAAGTGAAGGGAGTAATAATCCTTAGATCAACGGGTTCTGAGTTGCATAAAACCGGATCAGCTGCTTCTTACTGCTCAACGTCTTGGGTTTGGGTTGATCTGGTGAGCCTGGAGCAGAGAAAGTAACCAGTGGTCAGTCATGCAGCTGGTCAGTGCCTACAAGCGCCGATGACACAATATGCACAAATCAAAATGATTATTATTACATTATAATATAATATTATAATATTATATTAATATATAATGTGATCTGTACTGTAAACACTGTGCGCACATCGCCCAGCCTTATGTTTCACAGTGTGTCCAGAACCATACAGAACACCTCAATGACCGTCCCACCATGCCGAGACCTCTTTAAGCATCTCATGTTTCTCTACAGAACCATTCCCTTTACTGCAGAACCTTGAAGAAGAACCCGTCAGGTCCACAGAGCAGAGGAACAATCACCTTCTGGACGTTTTCACTGTCCGTGTGTCCAGGCGCTTCGTCCGGAGGCCCTTCAGAGAAGCTCGCGGGTTTTTATTCATCCTGCCTAATGACGCGAATGTGTTTAAAACGATGTTAAAGGGCGGTGTCTGGTCAATGATGGAAAATACCATCAAATTAAACAAACAAACAAAAAAAAACATTTTTTCTGTTTTTCGTCCTTTTATTAAAAAAACAAGAGCTAAAGAAATCAGCATTTACAAACAACATGGGACATGAATAAAGCGCCGTGCTCACCTCGGTCTTCGGACCTTGCGGCGATGACGCCATCGGAGTAACGTTCTGGTCATGCGATGACGCAAAACATCCGTCCTCTGAAAGTAAAAGACCCTTTAATCACAGTGATGTAGTGACACACGCATTTCCTCACCTGCCTTCAGACGAGGTCACTGTTGCCCTGGCAACTCCACTCGGACAGAGCGCGGGTCAGACCGGGTCAGGGTCACGGCACTAGAACGAGGGTCTTTCAGCCAAGCCGGTTTCCTTGAGCCCGTCACGCTGCGCGGCGGAGCTGTGGGACGCCTGGTCATTCATTTTCTGTGATTTGAGTGTCCAGCTCGGCGGTTTTATGACGCCAGGGTCATTTCCAGTTCTCGCACTTTTGTTTCGACTAGTTCGCGATGTGTTTGTTTGTTTGTTTGTTTGTTTGTTTGTCTCTTCCTGGACTTTTTTAAACCACTAACCTGCTCGGAGAGGAAGATGCTCCATATTAAAGTCTGTCTGCACACAGCTGCTCCAGCTCAGCTGACCCGAACACAGGTCATCCAGAGGTCCAGGCGTCTTTACAGCGGTGCTGATGGGAACCAGGCGTCGCCATGACTACAACACACACATATAGACACTTTATTAACCATCCAGAACCACCAGAGAACCCACACGGGTCTTAATAACCCCGTTTCATTAGAGAACATGTTGCCTGATAAGGCCCCACATGTGCCCCCCCCCCCACCATTACTGGAGCCCAAAGATGTCCCATAAAGACATCAGGCCCCTTAAAGAGCGCTGAGAGGCGGACGTCTGGTGCCCACCACCTCCACTGTGGCGTTTCTCTGTCATGGGGAAATTCAGAAAACCGGGCGGAGCTGCCCTTTAAGACACGTCAGTAGCCGGTATGCGGCCCGCACGAGGCCCGTAAGCCCACTTCAAGTGTGATTCCGTGGATTAGCGTCCACGCCAGCTGGCTGTAATCTCCGTCCTTTAATCTGCGTCGTTTGCTGGATTTTATTTACATTCATTTGCATATTCATGATGCAGTGGAACGGCTCGGCTCACTGCTGTAGTCAGACCTATTAGTCTGAACGGCCAATGACTGCGCTGCATTCCTGCGATCGTTCTGCTTCCTCTCGCAATTCCTTTCTGTTCCATCGCAATCACTTTGCGCTCCCTGGAACAATTTAGCATCCCCTCGCAACTGTTTTCATTCCCCTCGCAACTGTTTTCATTCCCCTCGCAACTGTTTTCATTCCCCTCGCGACCGTTTTCATTCCCCTCGCGACCGTTTTCATTCCCCTCGCGACCGTTTTCATTCCCCTCGCAACTGTTTTCATTCCCCTCGCAACTGTTTTCATTCCCCTCGCGACCGTTTTCATTCCCCTCGCGACCGTTTTCATTCCCCTCGCGACCGTTTTCATTCCCCTCGCAACTGTTTTTATTCCCCTCGCAACTGTTTTCATTCCCCTCGCAACTGTTTTCATTCCCCTCGCAACTGTTTTCATTCCCCTCGCAACTGTTTTCATTCCCCTCGCGACTGTTTTTATTCCCCTCGCGACCGTTTTCATTCCCCTCGCGACCGTTTTCATTCCCCTCGCAACTGTTTTCATTCCCCTCGCGACTGTTTTCATTCCCCTCGCAACTGTTTTTATTCCCCTCGCAACTGTTTTTATTCAACTCGCAACTGTTTTTATTCAACTCGCAACTGCTTTTATTCCCCTCGCAAGTCTTTCCATTTTAATTCACCTCGCAATTGTTTTCATTTCTCTAGCAATAATTTTACAGGCCGTTGCAATTATTTTTATTCCCCTTGCAATTGTTTTCTTTTTTCTCATAATTTTACAGGCCATTGCGATCAGTTTTATTCCCCTCGCAATTGTTGTAGTTTTCTTGCAATAATTTTACAGGCCGTTGCAATTATTTATATTCACCTCGCAATTGTTTTCTTTTTTCTCGCAATAATTTTACAGGCCGTTGCAATTATTTATATTCACCTCGCAATTGTTTTCATTTCTCTCGCAATAATTTTACAGGCCATTGCAATCATTTTTATTCCCCTCGCAATTGTTTTCTTTTTTCTGCAATAATTTTACAGGCCGTTGCAATTATTTTTATTCCCCTCGCAATTGTTTTAGTTTTCTCGCAATAATTTTACAGGCCACTGCAATTGTTTTTATTTGCCTCATAATTATTTTTCGTTCCCATGCAATTATTTTGGATTCCTTCGCAATTACATTAATTTCTCTAGCAATCACTTTGCATTCCCTCACAATCATTTTAATTTATTTCGCAATTATTTTGCATTCCATTAGAATAGGTTCGCATTCCCTCAGCACTGGGTTGAATACCTCCCATCATCGGCTTCAAACGGGCTATTTTTCATTTCCTTGCGGTTACAATGTGCTCACTCGCAAATACAGTGAATTTTGCAAGGAAACGCAAAATATTTGCGAGTGAACGCAAAGCTTTTGCAAGGGAACGTAATATTGTTGCAGGTCAGCGCTGCGGCGCGTCTGCGGTCTGGACGGACGCTTTAAACTCAGGCTCGGAAATTCGCTGCACTCGCCGGCGCTGCGATTCCCGCCGGGAAGCGCCTAAACAAAGAAACCAGACGCGCGCTCATCTGCGCGCGATGACCGGCCTCCTGACCTGCGTGACCTCCGCGCGGAGTGACCTACACCCTGAACATCTTCACCAGCAAAACAGCTCTGCCTTCCCCCACCACTGCGAACGATTCTGACCGATTACGGTTATCTAGAACACTATCTAGAACACTTCAAAACCCAGCACAGAAGCCTAAGAACGGAATTACCCCAGTATATTTATGCATGCACTCACGTTCTTTAAAGGTTCCTTAGTCAAAAACAATTGTTCTACACAGAACCATAATCACTCAAAGAACCCTTTTCATGCTTAAATGGTTCTCTGCGTGGTTTGAAGACTGACTGAGAACGTGTCGTATATGGTTCTATATAGAACACTGTTGAAAAGATACCAAAAAGGGTTCTGCTACATATACACATTCTTTAAAAATGTGATTCTTTAAGGGTTCTTTAGCAAAGACACTGGTTCTATACAGAACCATGAACATTCAAAGAACCCTTTTCATGCTTAAATGGTTCTTCGCATGGTGAAATGGTTCTTCAGATTGATGGAGAATGTATCATTTATGGCTCTGTACAGAACCTTTTGGGGTTCTAGGTAGCAGCAAAAAGGGTTCTGCTGTCGTTACAAGCTTGACATCCTTATAAAGAAAGAACCTTTTTGGTTCCGGACAGAAACACGTTGTGGGCTAAATGGTTCTTGGCATGGTGGAAGGGTTCTTCAGATCGATCTTGAGCGTGTAGAAGAACCTTTGTGCTCCACAGAACCATTACAACACGTTCTCCATCGATATGAAGAACGTTTCACCACGCAGAGAACCTTTCAGGCATATGAAGGGTTCTTTGAGTGCTCGTGGTTCTAGAATATAGATCTATATATGCATCCTCAGTGTTCTAGTCCGAGGTTCTGCTCCAACTTTCTAAGAACCACGTCCACTCAGCGCGAGCCGCTCCTCCCCCGAGGCCGCTCGCGACGCTGCGCGCTCTGATTTCCTACAGTATCCGGGAGAGCTCCGCCTCCAGCGCGCGGGCCTGGCGGAAACACCCCGCGTCCCGCGCTGCGATTGGCTAATGGCCCATCCGCGCTGGCCAATCCGCGCGCAGGAGGCGGAGTCTGTCTGAAATCGGGTGGGGGAACTTCCACAGACCCCGCGCGCTGGAAAGTAGGACAGCGCTGGACGCTGAAATCATCAGAGATCAATCAGGACTGATAACCAATAATCACTCTGACGGAGCGGCCAGCGGGTCCGGCAGCGTGTCCGGCAGGCTGAAGGTCCGGCAGGCTGAGGGTCCGGCAGTGTGTCCGGCAGGATGAGGGTCCGGCAGCGTGTCCGGCAGGCTGAGGGTCCGGCAGGCTGAGGGTCCGGCAGCGTGTCCGGCATCCTGAGGGTCCGGCAGGCTGAGGGTCCGGCAGTGTGTCCGGCAGGCTGAGGGTCCGGCAGCGTGTTCGTCAGGCTGAGGGTCCGGCAGGCTGAGGGTCCGGCAGTGTGTTCGGCAGGCTGAGGGTCCGGCAGTGTGTCCGGCAGGCTGAAGGTCCGGCAGGCTGAGGGTCCGGCAGCGTGTCCGGCTGGCTGAGGGTCCGGCAGGCTGAAGGACCGGCAGGCTGAGGGTCCGGCAGGCTGAGGGTCCGGCAGTGTGTCCGGCAGGCTGAGGGTCCGGCAGGCTGAGGGTCCGGCAGCGTGTCCGCCTGTATGAGTTAGGAGATCTACCGGAGTCCAGTCGGAACATTTTAAACGCTCTGTAACACAACCATGTAGAATTATAGTCAGAGTTATAAGCATGTTATAATCATGCTAATAATAACTCGTTATTCAGACACGGTTTCTAATTTCATTTATGAATTTATTTCGTTTCAGAATTTTACTTTTAAATGAGTAAAGTTAAAAAAATAAAGTCCAACAAAATCACAAAAAAACAAACGACCCATTAAAAGTCCCGACACTCAACACGGCGAACTGATTCCACTCAGTCCGGATATTTACATACAGATAAATAAACAAAGAAACGGACAAATAAATAAATACATGGAGAAATATATAAAATGGAAATAACAAAAAGAAAAAAATCAACTAAAATTTATAAATATCTGAAAAAAACACAAATGGAGAAATAATCAAAAGCATAAACAGATAAATCGATAAATAAAACTATATTGGACAAATAAATAAAAGTAAATAAATAAATAAACAAAACAAACAACTACATAAACAGAATGAATAAATACATAGACACAGAGACAGACAGACAGACAGAAAGACAGACAGACAGACAGACAGAAAGACAGACAGACAGAGAGACAGACAGAGAGACAGACAGAAAGACAGACAGACAGAGAGACAGACAGACAGACAGAAAAACAGACAGACAGAGAGACAGACAGAGAGACAGACAGACAGACAGACAGACAGAAAGACAGACAGACAGAGAGACAGACAGAGAGACAGACAGACAGACAGACAGACAGAAAGACAGAGAGACAGACAGAAAGACAGACAGAAAGACAGACAGACAGAGAGACAGACAGACAGACAGAAAGACAGACAGACAGACAGACAGACAAAGAGACAGACAGAAAGACAGAGAGACAGACAAAGAGACAGACAGACAGAGACAGAGAGACAGACAGACAGACAGAGAGGCAGACAGGCAGACAGAAAGACAGAGAGACAGACAGACAGAGAGGCAGACAGGCAGATCGGCGCTCTGGTGCCGTCCTGACCCTCAGAGTCTGAGTGAACCGGACGGTGTTTATTATTGATCCTCCGCTGCGCGCGAGAGTGACCGATAAATCCGAGAAAACCCATCAAAGAGAAATCATTTCAATGTCATTTAATCTAAATAGCGCGCGCGTGATCTCCGTTCCAGCGAACACGTCTGACAGAACCACTTAAATCTAAACTCTGCAACAGCAACTTCACTACTAAACTGCACGTTTCCAGTTCCTTCAATCAACTGCAGCTCCGCGGAAAATCCAGTTAAAAAGTCCAGTTCACAAAAAAATCCAGTTCACAAAATAATCCAGTTAAAAAAATCCAGTTCACAAAATAATCCAGTTAAAAAAATCCAGTTCACAAAATAATCCAGTTAAAAAAATCCAGTTCACAACAATCAACAAAAGCGTTTTTTATTAACGGAGCATTTTAATCCTCAGGGCTGAGGCCCAGTCACTTTCTAAAGAGTTTCCAGATTAAAAGCCCCCTTTTTACAGTTTGCGAGGGGAACGTGACGTCATTATCCGTGTTTTTCCCCCCACAGCCCAACCAGCAAAAAAAAAAAACCCATCAAAAAATAAAGAAAATATTTACATTTTTTACATTTAATAAAGTTTTAAAAATATGTTTAATGTGATAAAATTTTACATTGATTTTTTTAAATTTTACACATTTAAATTGACCAATAAAATATTTTAACATTTGTATAAAATCGAACAAGATTTAGAGAAATTAAGCAAAATATTCCTGCAGGACCTTCATTAAAGATGAAACATCGTCATATTTTCTCAAGAACTGGAAATATTAGAACATTAGAACATTAGAACAGCCGAAATTAAACAAAGTCAAACAAATATAAAAACCTATAAAAGGTTTTTGTTTGTTTATTTATTTTAAACTTACATAATTTTAACTTGTGTTATTTTATTATTGTTATTATTATTAATACTGTTATTATTATTTAAAGCTTCACCAGATTAACATCAAAACAAATAATCCCGGGTGAGGTGAGCAAATATTTCCTATGTTATTAAACACTTCACATGGCTTTTAAACCGGGACTTTTACTTTAGAATTTGTCGAGAAAGGTGGCTGGCCAAAGCAGGAGGAAAGGAGAAAGGAGGAGAGAAGGGAGGAGCGGGGGAGCAGAGGAGGAGGCTGCTTTCTCCTGCAGGGAGTCTGGGGGGCTGAGAGAGGACAGTCAGGCCCGAGTCTTCTAGACTGAAGGGATGGACCAGGACCTGGTGGAGTTGGGACCCTCACACTTGTGACCCAGCTTCAGTCAAGAGGGTGCGTGAAGGGAAACTCCACCGTTCACTCTAAACCTTCACCCCATCACCTGGTTCAGATCTAATCAGAGCGGTTCTGAGCGGTTCGGTGTGAAACGTTCTGTTCTAGATAACCTTACCGAGTTCTGAATTCACTGCCTGATGACTGAGACGCTGTTTTATGAGAGTTTAGAGAACTTCAACTCCATCCATGGTGGAGGGAGACATGCAGGGCGCTGTGCGGCAAAATAGTCCCCAAAGAAAACTCAGTATTCCAGATTTTCCACTGTTTTCCATCATCAACATTCCATATAAGCTCAGAAGACTCGTGTAGGTTCTCTGGTGGTTCTGGATGGTAAATAAAGTGTCTATATCTGTGTTGTAGTCATGGAGACGCCTGGTTCCCATCACCACCACTGTAAAGACGTCTGAACCTCTGATTACACCTCACACACTGAGTTACGGGGGGTTTGTCCCCTTTAAAGTCACTGAGGACAAAGTCAAAGCAAGGCTAGGAAATGGAGCTCGGCTGGATCAGAAAGCTGAACTTGAATGTCACTGTTTTGAATCTGTGACACCATCAAAGCCTGAACGACTGACCAGGCGGGGGGCGCTGGGGTGGTCACTCATGCAATTACTGAATAAATGAAATGACCGTCCCTCAAAACCGGACACTACACTTACAACGATTACAGCCCCAAAACACAAAATACACACTTCAAAAACCCGGTTCTTCAGACTGATGGAGAATGTGTTGTAGATGGTTCCACGTAAGTTCAGCTGACCGCTTTTTGGTGCTATTTAGAACCATATACAACACATTTCCCATCATCTTACCATGCAAAGAACCACTAAGGCAGGCAAACAGTTCTATATAGAACTCATCAGAACCACTGCCTTTACTAAAGAACAGAACTCTGCTGCTAACGAAATCAAAATAATGCGTGGCCATGACTTAGTAAGACATGGGAACAAGATCCTAATGAGTGGCCATGACATAGTAAGGCATGGGAACGAGATATTGAAGTCATGGCTAAGATGTGGTAATGAGATCCTAATGTGTGGTCATGACTTAGTAAGGTGTGGGAATGAGATCCTAACGTGTGGTCATGACTTAGTAAGGTGTGGGAATGAGATCCTAACGTGTAGCCATGACTTAGTAAGGCATGGGAACGAGATCCTAATGTGTCGCCATGACATAGTAACGCATTGGAACAAGAACCTAATGTGTGGTCATGACTTAGTAAGGTGTGGGAACGAGATCCTAACGTGTGGCCATGACTTAGAAAAGAGTGGGAACAAGATAATTAAGTCATGGCCATGACTAAGTAAGGTGTGGCAATAAGATAATTAATGCTTGACCACAGTTAAGTAAGGCATGATCTTGTTCCCACGGCTTATTACAAAAAAATAAAATAAAATAAATAAAAATCTGAAGAAAGCTTTCACGATGTAAAGGGTTCTTTGAGTGTTTATGGTCTACAGAAGCGTTTTCTTTCCTAAAGAACCCTTAAAGAACCATCTTTTAAGAGTGTGGAGGTGTCTTACTTTATATATAATGAAGCCCTGAGATGAAACAACGTGGTTTTTGCTGTATAGCACCATAAAATGGGTTCTGCTAAGGCCGTCAGCTCAGAGGTTCCGTGATACGAAGGAGCAAATGGTTTGTCCTCACGCTAATCAATCATAACTCCACGGTTTAAAGTGCACGCGTGTCGTGAGTTCACTCGGACAGTGCATAGCATTTCTTCACAGCAAGCCAGGTCGCTCCAGTCCACGGCTCCACGCCCTGGAACAGACGCCACATCACTGCACGATACACAGCATCTGACCATAAGGTCGCCTGCCCTTCTGTCCACTAGCGTTCTGCCAGACGGTGTGAAATTCAGTGACTAACAGCTCTGAACCCTCCTAAATACACAGATTCCTAAATGGTTCCTTGGCTTCAACACGTGGTCCTAGAAAAGGAAAAAAAAAGTTTACATGATGTGGACGTTTCAAAGGGTTCTTCGTACTCAGACAGCTCATTTGGAGATTTGGAGATTAAAAGCGTTCTGTGGAACCACACTGGGCTCCTTTACAACTGACCACTAATAGAACAATAGAAATGGATGAAATCATGTTTATGCCACTTCAGATTTACACCGGTGGTAAGCCGAGTGGAGATCCTAGGTCTGTAGGCCTCTGGTAGTAACTAAGTAAACAAAAAATGAGGAAAAAAGCCAAACAAAAATCGCCTGCTGTTTCAATTTTCATGACGAACGATCAAGAACAAATGGCCCAGAATTACTTGGAAAGACGCCTGGTTCCATTGACCTCCATTAAAAGCACACTGTTTTTTCCCCCTTCTTCTGTAACGTTACCATTCTGGAGATGGACAGCGGCAACATGTATATCTCACACACACATTAGACTCGAAATATATACCCATATATGCAGTACACACATTATAACATTAGATGCAAGTACACTTTAAATCCACTTTTCTGGATAAAAGGAGGAGAATTTTATTCTGCATCTTTTATTTCATCATCTTACTTGGTAATAATTGACTTTCATGCTTTTGTGTTGCAGCATTATGTGAATACAGCACAGGCTGTATCATGTGACGTGTGTGTGTGTTTGAATGTAAATATTTGGGCATTCTTTAGTGCAGGTATCACGTCTTTCTCTAGTTCTATCTTCCGTAGACCTGTTACCACACACTGCTCGTTCAGGACTGCCCACCGTCTCGCTGCTCCACTGAAAGAATTCTGTTAAAATGTAAAATAAGAGTCCTGATAACAGCAGTGAACAAAATCTCTGTGACCAAAATTTTTTTTTTAAATGTAGTTTAATCTTAATGATATAAAAACTAAACATGAATCTGTTTTACACAAATTTCTAAATGTAACATCTTTAGAATGTTGTTTCATATTTACATTGGCTTTGTGACGAGCTGTTTGTGACTTTAACCGGATAAATGAAGAAAACCGTAAGAGAATATTTCGTTTTAGCTCAACTGTGTAGATGTTCTGACTTTTGGAGCTGAACCTGATATTTTAAACATCTTTTTAAGCCTTAAACCTTCAACTCGTTCTCGTATAACACATCTGAAATACTACAGTAAGAACAGACTTGTGACATCAAGAATAAAAGTCCTAAGGACCACACGCTTGAAGATTGTTAAATTAAATAGAACATCTGAATGTTCTCTACAGCGCCGTGCAAAAGGCACCTGGGCAGCAAGCTAGACTTGCTTGTTATATCACTGTATTACATTAAAATAAAAGCAAACAAACATTATTTCAGTAAAAGTTGTTCATATCTTGTGAGCTGGTTACACAGTATACACAATATAACAGTAAATGCAAGTACACTTTAAATCCACTTTTTCTCGATTACCTTGAGATGTTTTTGTGACGTCAAGAATAAAAGTCCTAAGGACTATATGCTTGAAGATGCCACCACCCTTCGCATTCATCAAATTCCAGCACGCCTTATTTACTGTAAATAAGTCTTAACTACTCCAAACAGGTCCTGGATCATAAGCAATATTAGCTGTATTTATGGTGGTATTTGTACTAATCTGTGTTTTATGATTTATCAACGCCCAGATAAACAGCGTTTAAACATCATTTTCTCCTGTGTGTCTAAGGCTTCTGCACAGTATTATACAGTCATAAGCAAAAGTTTTGTTGATTTGATAAGCCTCTAAAGCCAACATCGGGTTTTTCTGCTAATTTTAGTGCATAGTTTCTATTTATGTGCTGAGTTTAACACATAAAAAAATTAGATATAAAAAGTGCTATTACTATTTGGTTTATTCTTCCTCCAATGTGTTAAAATTAGCACATAAACAGTCATTTTATTGGCAGCAATGTATTAACATGTGCAGAAGTGCGTTCTCTACAAGCTTACCTTCTTTTTCACTCCTTTATTTTTTACTTTCATTCACTTTCATTATATACTTTTATTCCCTTTTCAAATTACTAACTTATTTTTACTTTTTTATTTTTTACTTTTATTCACTTTCATTACATGCTTTTATTCCCTTTTCAAATTACTACCTTTCTTTACTTTCTACTTTTTTATTTTTTACTTTCATTCACTTTCATTACATGCTTTTATTCCCTTTTCAAATTACTACCTTTCTTTACTTTCTACTTTTTTATTTTTTACTTTCATTCACTTTCATTACATGCTTTTATTCCCTTTTCAAATTACTACCTTTCTTTACTTTCTACTTTTTTATTTTTTACTTTCATTCACTTTCATTACATGCTTTTATTCCCTTTTCAAATTACTAATTTATTTTTACTTTCTACTTTATTTTTTGCTTTTATTCACTTTTATTATATACTTTTATTCCCTTTTCAAATTACTACCTTTCTTTACTTTCTACTTATTTATTTTTTACTTTCATTCACTTTCATTATATACTTTTATTCCCTTTTCAAATTACTACCTTTCTTTACTTTCTACTTTTTTATTTTTTACTTTCATTCACTTTCATTACATGCTTTTATTCCCTTTTCAAATTACTAATTTATTTTTACTTTCTACTTTATTTTTTGCTTTTATTCACTTTTATTATATACTTTTATTCCCTTTTCAAATTACTACCTTTCTTTACTTTCTACTTTTTTATTTTTTACTTTCATTCACTTTCATTACATGCTTTTATTCCCTTTTCAAATTACTAATTTATTTTTACTTTCTACTTTATTTTTTGCTTTTATTCACTTTTATTATATACTGTTATTCCCTTTTCAAATTACTACCTTTCTTTACTTTCTACTTTTTTATTTTTTACTTTCATTCACTTTCATTATATACTTTTATTCCCTTTTCAAATTACTACCTTTCTTTACTTTCTACTTTTTTATTTTTTACTTTCATTCACTTTCATTATATACTTTTATTCCCTTTTCAAATTACTACCTTTCTTTACTTTCTACTTTTTTATTTTTTACTTTCATTCACTTTCATTATATACTTTTATTCCCTTTTCAAATTACTACCTTTCTTTACTTTCTACTTTTTTATTTTTTACTTTCATTCACTTTCATTACATGCTTTTATTCCCTTTTCAAATTACTACCTTTCTTTACTTTCTACTTTTTTATTTTTTACTTTCATTCACTTTCATTATATACTTTTATTCCCTTTTCAAATTACTACCTTTCTTTACTTTCTACTTTTTTATTTTTTACTTTCATTCACTTTCATTATATACTTTTATTCCCTTTTCAAATTACTACCTTTCTTTACTTTCTACTTTTTTATTTTTTACTTTCATTCACTTTCATTATATACTTTTATTCCCTTTTCAAATTACTACCTTTCTTTACTTTCTACTTTTTTATTTTTTACTTTCATTCACTTTCATTATATACTTTTATTCCCTTTTCAAATTACTAACTTATTTTTACTTTTTCTTTTTTATTTTTATTCACTTTCATTATATACTTTTATTCCCTTTTCAAATTACTAACTTATTTTTACTTTTTCTTTTTTATTTTTATTCACTTTCATTATATACTTTTATTCCCTTTTCGAATTACTAACTTATTTTTACTTTTTTTTTACTGTTCACTTTCTACCTTTTTGTTTTTTACTTTTATTCACTTGGCAAATTACTTTAACTTTCACTTTTTTACTCTTTTATGATTAATGCATTTTTTTAAACTAAAACTGTGTTTGTGTGTGAAGTGCTTTGAACAGAGAGCTGGACCGGCTCTCGGCCTCGCTGCCCACCTGAATGAACCGCCGGAGTCCAGCCAGTTTTGTAGTGTTTCAGGAATGGAGGTCAGTCATAATCTACTGGTATAATCTGGCCATGAAAGAAACGCGGCAACCAACTCTGCTGAAAGGGGTCCGAGACCCCGAATACAGAGCGGTCAGTACACACAGACAGTCCAGGACTCACCCAGAGACTTCCACCCCCTCCTGACCCGAAACGAACAGACTGATCTGATCCTAAAAACAGACCAAAGCAGTGTCTGTATCCGTCCCTTCAACTACGCCTTTACAGCGATGAGTTACTGTCATTTATTAAAATAAACTAAGGGTCTTTAGCAGTTCAGGCCATTTCACCTGTTCCAGAAGCTCGAAAATGCAAGAAAGTGCAGAAAAATACAGAATGTTTCATATAAAATGATCAATTTCTTTAAATAAACATGCACAAAAATACAGATTTTTCAAAAATATATGAAACATATTCTAAAAAAAATAAACACGCGCCAAAATACAGAACACCAAAAAATAAACGCGAACAAAGAATACAGATTTAAAAAATGATCATTTCCTCCAAAACACTTCAAGATAATCTTCAAATAAACACATCAGTACAGAAATAGCCGGAGTAACTCTGTACACAGCGCCGAAAAGGCGGGAATGTCTGAACGAGATGAACTTTGTGCTGATTTATGTCTGATAAACTTTCTTTTTACACGGTATAATAAATATAATGTCCAGATAGTCCCTGCGTGGGCTGGAGTGGGTACAGGTCTAATGCGTTCTCCTAGGAATGCTTAAAGGAGTCCTAAACATCCTAAACATCGCTGCAGATCATCTGACCAGGCCCCGCTGCGGTCAGCACTGCGATGGCCCGACAGGCTTCACTAGTGTAGAAGCCCCAGCCTCACACCAGAGGAGCCGACCAAGATAACAAACGACGCATTCCAAGGAGCCGTGGGGCCATTTGGGCGTAATCCCTGGGCACCTTGGCCCGGGGTCAGCGGGGGCCTTCCTCACACTGCACTGCTGCATTTGCCCCGTTTCTCCGGCTTGTTTTTATTCTGCCCCCCCCCCCCCCCCCCCCCCCAGCCCCCCATCTCCTGCCTCAGACCTTTCGACCTCGTGACGGACCCCCTGGCCCCGTGACGCCGCCGCGCGAGCTTAGTGAAAGCTAAAGGAGCTGACTTTACCGGAGCACGCGAGGATGCTGAGGGGAGGTAGTGCGCATGCCCAGTAGCATCTGCAGCGTTTCGTGACAACACTAATAGTCTGCATGGATCACTGGCGCGAGGAGTCAGCTCTAATTACGGTTATCTCGGGCTTCCGCTCGCTCTACTTTCAGAGGGCGCGTCTGAATGGTCATCAGACTCGCCAACCACGCCGAGACCCCGCCTCCCCCGGCCGGCCAGCTCCGCGTTTAAAGGAACAAAGCGCGGTCGTGCCGTTTGGCTCGTTCCGCTCGTTTCACCGCTCATTGCGTGTCCATGATTTCATGTCACCTTCCGCGGCCCAGCTGCTTCCAGCCCTGCGCGAATTTCCTAAAGTAATCCTGTGTGATTCCAGCAGCGCGTGGTGTCAGAGGGCCGAGCTGAAGGTGGGCCTTTTCTGCGCTGTCGTCGCGGTGATGACGGGACTGCACGGCCTAATGAAGGCGCTCAGCGCTGCGGAGGGGAAACTGACCGCGGTCCAGGGCCTCTAGCCAGAAATGAGACCCTTTCGAGTGAACAGCTTGCGAGCTCTGCACAAACAAGACAGAATAACCCGAATAAAAACACGCTGGCCGCCTAAAATCTACTCACAGGCAGGTGGTGCCTCTGCAGTGACCGCAGCTCCCCTCTTTCTGAGCTCGTTTCCAGGCGGAGGCGGAAAGAGGAGAGGAGAGCGGGTCCGTCTCACTGAAAGACAAAGAGGAACACAAACCATATTTATAGATAAAAAAATTAAGTTTGATTTTTTTCCCAATATTGCCAAAAAATCTACTCTCCTTTTCCCCACATCACTTCGCTTTTCAGTTTGGAATGCATATATATATATACACACACACACACACACACACACACACACATATATTTGTATATACGCCTGATAGGATCTTTAATATTTATTCTTCCTGTTATATTGTTTACACCCTTAATACTATTACTGTACTGTGTTGTGTGTCTGCTACATTTCCTGCAGGATCAATAAAGTATCTATCTATCTATCTATCTATCTATCTATCTATCTATCTATCTATCTATCTATCTATATCTCTATATATATATAAAACCTCATATCTCCAGAATAGTAACTTTACAGGAGAAGGAAAAAACTACTTCACTTTTAATGCAAGTCAATGGAACCGGACGTCTTTCCAAGTCATTTCGGGCCGTTTTGTTTAATGAAATTTCATGAAAAAGTCTCACATTTGATAAAGATTAGTTTTAACAGTTAAAATAAAGTTAAAAGAGTTTAAGTTTTTATACAGAGTGTAAAGAGCAACAGACGTTTTCAAATTATGCCAAAAACTGAAAAACGGCAAAAATGGAGATACGAGGTTTTCTTCTGACAGCAGCGAAATACACACACACACACACACACACACACTCATTATATATATACACACACACACACACACACATTATATATATATATATATATACACACACACATATTAACACACATTGACAGGTATTTAACATACAACAAATCCACTTTAAAATTGGTTTGGCTTCACTTACCATACATATCTACACCTACACCTCCAAACACACACACACACACACACACACACTCAACCCCCCCTGAGCTACTATACTTCTACATAACCTCAACAATCAACATCTTCTACACACCAGCATGTTCACAAACGCGGCCCCCGTAATATTCACATCGCACTCTTTCCACACTGCGTCTGCACTTCAGCAGAGAAGCTATTCCAGGCCTGAGGACTGAAGCTGGAACCAGTGATATTAAATCTATATTTCTCTTTATGGAGTCAGTTCAATGTTTTCCTCTTTATTGTTTTCCACAGGATTTAAACTGTAGCAGCTGGTCTAAACACACCGGCTGAGGCTGCAGTGACTCCCGGCTGCGCTTCTCCTGTAAATAAACAAGCAACGTCTCATTTGATGAAGATGAGTTTCATACAGCGCTGTGAGAAAGTCTGAGACCCCCAAGACTCGTTTTCTCAGTCTGTTTATTTGTGTAGTTTGTGTTTATTTGCTGAGAAAAGTGTTAATATTAGAATAAACTAAATTTATAGGATTTATAATATTAATAATGATTTTACATAAATAATAAACAGTGATTTTCTGGATGTCGGTGTGTTTATTTGCTGAGAAAAGTGTTATATGATATATATATATATAAAATAACTAGTGATGTTCTGGACGTCAGCGTGTGTTTGTTGACCCGTCTCCAAGCCTCTCCTCCTCGAGGAAGCCCAGTATTATATGTAGTTAAAAAGCAGCTCCTGGTTTGACCAATCAGAGCTCAGTAAATTGAGCTCATGATGTCATTGATGATATTAACGAGTCTCTGTGGCGGCTGTGAAGGTGTCCAGGAAAAATATGGACCCGAGAAATTCTTGATACTGTTTATTGTTTTTCTGTTTATCTGAATTATGAATACGACTTTATTCTAATGTATACTGTGATAAACTCACAGCTGTTTAAAATGTGCTGATTATTAAAAACCTCATTTGTGACGTCGAATGGACGTGAACGGAGCGAGATTTCGACGATCAGGGGTTTTCAAATGAAAAGTGTATTTGAATATAAAAAATATGAAAAAGTAAAAACAGTAAAAATAGAAAGTCGAGGTTCATCCCGACAGACACAATCAATTTAAATGACACTGATTTTTTTTAAATAACCACATCAGCTCTCAGACACCGGAAGTAATGTTTATTCATAATTATGCTATTTAAAACCCACCGGGTACCTCAGGCGCTTCACTTCAGGTTTACAGGTGTAATAGTTGGTTTGCTCTTTGTGCTTCGAATGTTTTTGAGATTTCTGCAGTTTCCTGCTTTTAATTTCCCGCGTTTCTACTTCTAGATTCATGTTAATACGAACATTACACGATAAAATCAGCACAGGCTAGAGCTCGGGGGGCTTCAGAGTCCATCAGTTCAGGCCTGGTGGTGCTGCTTTTGGCAGCGTTTGAGAGCTGAGATGTTTTCTCTGGCTGCCAGCTTCATAACTGGCGTCCTGACGGTGTCCAAACAACAACACTGGGAGAACTGCTGAATTAAACAGGAAGGATGTAAACACACAGAGTCACTCAGAGAGTCGGAACTGCCCACAGTGGTGGTGATGGGAACCAGACGTCCACCTCGGAAAGCAGGGAGTTATAGAGGAGACGTTCATGAATGCGTCGCCCAACGTTTGTGAGACCGCTTTAGGATAGTTTCCAAACATTTTGGTCTGAAATATATTATAAAAATCAGTCGACGGCGGAGGGATACACGCGGGGCGTTGTGAGGGGAAAAAATAGTCCCTGAAAAAAAAAACCCTATTTTCACACTTTTACCCTATAAAATGCCTCTATCTGTGCTGCAGTCACGGCATCACCGCCACTGTGAGGATGCATCACTCCTGACTTTGTTTACATCTCAGCTCGCGTGATTTATGAAATTTTGGGGAAATTAGTGCCAATAAAACTAAAGGCTGAAAAATCACACTGTCCAAAGGGAATGACACTGATTTCCTGCCTTTGACCTCAAAAGTGACACGACTCCTGTTTAGCTGTACCTGCATTCAGGCCCTAGACACGTCCACCCACCCCCACACCCGGGGTGCCACCGTGGAGTCGTTAGGGTGACCCTCGGCGTGCCTGATGACTCGTGAACTAATCGGGCTAACGACAGGGGCGTATCTGCGCCGATGACCCCTGCTGGAGGGCGGGTGAAGAGGTTAAGCAAACAGCCAAGGTTCGTGACAGTAATCCTGCCGTTCTGGCCGCTCGTCCTAAAGCACTGAAAGCCACAGAGCAGCCACGAGTCTGCAGTGATTGAAAAGGAAGTGTTTATCTAAGGAGGCGGAGTGTTAGTGTAGCCCCGCCTGGGACACCTTAGCCCGCTACTGCACACTTTATGAGGGCATAAACATTTTGTATAAAATGGTCCTTCATTCATTTTTATCAAATTCAAAAGCATTCAAAAAAATAAGGGGTCTGTTTGGAGTTTGTTGCCCTGAAGCAACACTGTGAAGAAATTCTATAGAGCCGAGGTGAGACGGGGCCTGTGAGTGGCTAAAACCACTGCACTGTCCACTG
The DNA here is from genome assembly GCF_015220715.1 of Pygocentrus nattereri. Taxonomy (NCBI): domain Eukaryota; kingdom Metazoa; phylum Chordata; class Actinopteri; order Characiformes; family Serrasalmidae; genus Pygocentrus; species Pygocentrus nattereri. The sequence continues at coordinate 33,807,977 of NC_051232.1, read as the reverse complement.
TCACGCAGTGTTGCTTCCAGGCAACAAACACACTCCTGCGAATTCTCATAACAGGAAAAAAAGGTTTAAAAAGAGCGTTAAAAGTGCCCATTAGGAGACAATATGACCAAATACACGCTTTTTACTGCCTTGCTCAAACTCATGAATCCTAGCGTTGTCTTTAAATACGTGTAAAGTTACTGTACAGTTAGGAAAATGAGTTTGTTGCCCTGAGGCAACATCATACCATAAAGGGTCCAGCAGGGGGTTCACGGCTGGGGCTAGTGGCTGTCCTGGCAGTACTGCTTATTAAAGGGCCACATCATGGAAAACAGGGGTTCTATTTGGTACGTACACATTATTCAAGCTTCAAAACCGCATTCGCTTTGCTGCAAGCCCCGCCCACTCACGCTGAAGTGTTACAGCAGGGACTGTCTGAATGAGGCAAAATATAGGGCAGCCAATCAGAGCAGACCTCATCTACATACACACATTAAAGGCGCAGTAGCCAAAACAATTCAAACCTCTTGAATTTAAAACCTCCTGGCCTATTTTTGAATTCGCTCTTTGTGATGTGATTCAGTCGCATGCAAACCTTTGCAGGACTGCATAAGCATCTACTCAGCCGATTGTGGTTTAGCCCCGCCCCCTTTCCTTCAACTATAACTATAAGAAGTGTCTTAGGTTTGGCTTGCTTTCGACAAAGGCACAGTACAGGGCAGCCAGTCAGAAGACAGCTCATTTGCATATGTCTTAAGGGCACAGTAACAGACGGCCTGCCTCATTCTGAGGCAAAAAACACTAAAAATGATCAAACTGGACTTCTTATTGGACACTAGATAGCAGCCCTTAGTCTACTGGGAAAGAAGACAGTAATACAGCTGAGTTTCTCAAGTTAGGACGTCAAAAGGAATGAAGAAAGACGATGGAAAGGAAGGCGAGAGAAACAGCGAGTCCCACTACTGCCTGGATGATAAAGCCACTGTGTCTGCTGTTCTCTTTGTCGGGGGGTGGAGTGACCGGTCGTGGGGATGATTCACCCCTGGAGACTGACAGGAATATAAAAGTGTCCCGGCAGCGGGAAGTAATGTTGAGGAAACGGCTCTAAACCGCCCCCCCGACCGCTAAGAAAGGAAGACCAACAGGTGGCCTTTCAGGCCTTTAAGGTCTCTGAGCCGTTCCCGATGATCTGAGCCGCGAAGTTACTCTCTGTGAGGGTTTCCCGCCTGTTAATCCTGTTTCATACAGAGCTGTCTGCACGGAAAAGATCAAGACCTCACCTTCATGCCTTCAGCGCGGCCACGCGCATCAAAATCCATCCCAGCTTTAACTTTAAACGAAGGCCGTCGCTATTGACTACACGGTAGTTCAGTAATCTATAGGATATGCCTCAATTCAGTGGATTATCAGTTATTTAAACAGAAAAAAACCCTCAAAAATGCATCCAAAGATGCTACGTGTCAAATAAAGGCATGAAAATGATCGCGTCCAGGTTTATTTGTCATTTACATTCACGCCATTTGGCTGACGCTCTTATCCAGAGCGACTTACGATCTGATTATTTTACACAGGGAGGTGAAGGTGGTGTTAGGAGTCTTGCCCAAGGACTCTTATTGGTATAGTGTAGGGTGCTGCCCAGGCGGGGCACTGAACCCCAGTCTACAGTGTAGAAGGCAGAGGTGTTACCCACTACACTAACCAACCACTGGTATTCCAACTCACACACAGTGTCATACACGGCTCAACTAGAAGTGAAACCCCTGGACAACCGCCCGCTCACATGAAGCAGTAAGGTCTTAACCCATAATAATAACCACGTGAATGTGTTGCCTACAGTCCCACACAGAACCCTTTTTAAAAAGGTTCTATATAGCACCAACATTTTGGCATCCAGACAAGCGCAGAACCTTTTTGGCGCTATACACAGCCAATTTCACAACACACAACATGTTCACCAATTTGAAGAACCATTCCACCATGCAAAGAACCATTTAAGCTTGAGTTGTTGTCTTGAATAAAGAACCCTTGAAAACAAGGTTCTATGTAGCACAACAAAAAACCTCCACATCGTAAAAACAGAACAGCAGAACCCTTTTAGGTGCTGTATACAATATATTCTGTATGAATCTAAAGAACCACTGTACCATGCGGAGAACCATTCAGGCATGTAAATGGTTCTATGAGTCACAGTCTTTAATAAGGAACCCTTAGAATGCATATAAAGATACTTAATAATCATTAACATTATCATGGGAATGTGCTCTGTTTGGTTCCGTACAGAACCCTTTTTTATAATGGCTCTACACAGCAACAGCATTTCGCCATCGGAACAACGGCACAAACCTTTCCGGTGCTATTTAGAACCATTTTCATAATATGTAACATTCCCTACCAATCTGAAGAACCATGTCACCGTGCAAAGAACCTTTTAAGCACGCATATGGTTCTTTAGGTCACTGTGTGTAATGAAGAACGTATATTAGGGGCTGCTTGTCAAATAAAGGCTTAAAACCATTTATAGCAAAGCAAAAGGTTCTTTGACTTATTGTCTTTCATGGTTCTATGTAGCACCAAAAAGCCCCACACTGTTACAATAGCAGACCCCTTTCTGGTGCTATACAGAACCATTTTAAAAATTATACAGCATTCTCCATCAACCTGAAGAACCATTTCACTATGTGAAGAACCTTTTAAGCATGAAAAGGGTTCTTTGAGTCATTGTTTTTATGAAGAACCCTGTATAAAACTGCTACGTGTCAAATAAAGGGATACAAAATGAACGTGTCCAGTTTCTGACTAATTTAAATATGCATTTTAATTATTATAATCACTGCTGCTTCGTCTAGATGGTGAATTTTAACAGATTTTATTTCCAGTAAATTAGTTTAAAGAGATTTTGAAAGTTTCTGCATAACTGCACAATAAACGAATATAGAGCGGTTCAGTGGGTTTGGTGTGAAGTGGTCCAGACGTCTTTACAGTGGTGGTGATGGGAACCAGGCGTCGCCATGACTACAACACAGATACAGACACTTTATTTACCATCCAGAACCTCCAGAGAACCTACACGAGTCTTCTGAGCTTATATGGAATGTTGATGATGGAAAACAGTGGAAAATCTGGAATAATGAGTTTTCTTTGGGGACTATTTTGCCGCACAGCGCCCTGCATGTCTCCCTCCACCATGAATGGAGTTGAAGTTCTCTAAACTCTCATAAAACAGCGTCTCAGTCATCAGGCAGTGAATTCAGAACCAGTTCATGTAGGAACTTTCTGTAGGAGCTTTTAGAGGGACGTCTGGTTCCCATCACCACCACTGGGAACGGCTCTGACTCAGTAAGTTTATCTAGAACAGAGAGTTTCACACCAAACCGCTCAGAACGACTCCGGGTTTTAAAAATCAGATTTACACCAAAACTTTATCTCAAAACTATGACCAACAATGCCTCAAGCATCAGGCAGCATATTTCATGTGCTGACTTAAAGTCGGATAGCTTTTCTTGAGGTACCAAATGCCTCAGGCGTCTGGTTCCTATCACCACCACTGTAAACAAGTCTGACTCTTCATTGTAAGTTTCTGTAGAACAAAGCATGAAACCACTCTGACGGACTTTGTTTACACCTTCGCTACTAAATTATGCAGAAATGTTGAAAAATCTGTTCTTATGCAAACGAGCAATCGTGACAGCCCTACTTTAAATAATTAAATACGCAAAACAGCACACAGTTCACTAACAATCAGGACGCTCACTGGATGTGGCAGCCAATCTAGACCAGCGTTCCTCGGAGAACACAGCCGCCGGGCTTCCACAGCGTCTCTACACGATGAAGTCCTCTTAGCTCAAGTTCAGGTACCAGTTTCTCAGACAACACGCCAGTCCTGCCGTCTGGAGGACGAGAAGGAACCTGTAAATGTCCTATACCAATCAAAAGCTTTGTCCTAGAACCGTAAGACCACAGCCAAGAACCACTGAGAACCTTTTATTTTTAGTGATTGTGGTTTGACGACCACAACAAGTCTATTTAGCTTCATGCTTTTAGCAGAAGCTCCTGACCACAGTGAAAACACTTCTGCTGTTGTTGAATTTATTAAAGAGGGTTCTTCGATGGGTTCTTTAGTAAAGACAGCAGCGGCTCTATATAGAGCCAAGAACACTGGGGAAAAAAAACTTGAAAAATCCCAGCATGGTGAAACGGTTCTGCAGACTGACAGAGATCAGGCAGTAGATGGTTCTATATAGAACCTTTTCAAAAAGGGTTCTATATAGCACCAAAAAGGGTTCGGCTGTTGTCATGATTTCAAGCTAGTAACATTAGAAGAACCCTTCTGAGTGCTATAAAGAACCCCTTTTCAAAGAACTTCTTTTAAAAAAAATTGCTTTTTTATTCTAATTTTTAAAATTAGATTTTTTAACTGTTTCTTCTGTTTTTCTTTAAATACTTTTAACTTGTAAAGTATAGTTTACATTTTATTTTGCCATTTTTAAGTGATTTAATGAAGATGATGGTTCTTATTCTTCTTAAATAATTAATTAATTAACTGTTTCATTTTTTATTGGCTTTATCCCTATTATTATTATTAGTAATATTATTTGATGAATTCTTCCTATCAATTCAGTTTTGTGTATTAATTAAAAAATGTATAAATACAAATTTTCTTTAATGTAATACATTTTTAAATGAAATTGTTTTATTTTTGAAGCATTTTTCTGTTTTGCATTTACTTTAATTTCGCTAATGTTTACAAGTCTAGATTCTTATATTAATTATAACTAAAAGTTTTATTTTTACACATTTCCTATTATTTTTGTACCGACTTTACGTTTACTAACACTCACTAGTTTTACACATTTATTTATTTATTTATTTATTTATTTATTTATTTATACGGATTTGTTTCTCTGTTTTGCTTTTCAGGGTTTATTCCACTTTCCAGGCCCTGTTCTCTGCTCTAAAGCTCGTCTACACTGTAACTCAGGTTCCCCTGACTGCACACAGAGTTTACATAAAGGTCGACTGAATATAAACAATAACGGCGATAAATCCATTATTCATTTATTGATTGTTATGTTTAAAAACAGCCCAAGAATTTTATTTTGGCCTAAAATGTGCCGCAACTTTACTGTCAGTTATTATGAAGATGAATCTAACATCACCAAACCTAGACGGCTGAGTCGTCGCCTTAGGTCGAAGTCTTAAATCTGTAGATATTAGAGTAAATTATCTGAGGCTGACCGCTTATCAGTCCAGACCTTCAGACAGATCATAAAGGATGTCAGTCACTGAGCTCGACCCTACACCGAACGAACGTTCATAAAGGCTGAGCTGTGAGAAAACAAGTAGAGGATCTCGACTTCATGCTTAAACCAGCCTTAAATGCTAAACTGCTCAAGTCCCACAGAGCAAAAAGCTCTAGATTAAGATCAGATACACACTCAACCACAAACCACTGCTGATTCACTGTGGTGCTTTAGTCCAGGGGTCAACTGCAAGCAGCTCTTCTACTGCCCTGTCGCGGCTCCACAGCTGAATCAGATCAGCAGGTAATAATAAAATAATCCTCCTCTACAGTAAAATAAAGCTCTGCTGATCCTTCAACACAGTTTAACAGTAAATGGTCTTAAACGCTGGAGTTAATGTAGAACTGCTGATTCACCCTTTAACCCTGAAGATCAGCGCAGACGGCTGGTCACCATAGCAACACAGACAACAGTCTCGCCCAGCTAGTAGCTACGAAACGGCAAAGAGAGAGATTTAAGATGGACGTAGATAATTTGGAGACGATTGGACTGATTAGTGTTTATAATCAGTCCAGCTGGTTTCCTCATACGTTTAATCTGCAGTGAGAAACTGAAACTATAAACAGTTGCGAGGCTTAAGTCAGTGTCTTGTTCGAATGTATCCGTTCCACCTTAAATGGTGCAGCAGTTACATTCTCAGGCACCTTTTAAGGTGGAACGGGAAAACTCGAATGTTGAAAGACATTTTACAGAAAAGCAGCTGTAGCTGAGCTGAAGATTAAAGCAGAGCAAAGTGAGGCTGTGTTTTCGTTTATATCAGATTTTTTAGCGTATATTAGAACATCAGCCCACACTGAGACACGTTTACAGCCAAGATGCTAAATCCTTACTTCAATAAAATGCACATGAAATGTTGCGGCTCCCAAGCCGCACTGGCTCTTCTTAGCATTTGGGCTGAGACCCCCAGTTCAGTGAAATGACCACGTTTCATCCTGCTACGCCTTATAGACATGTTTTCCTCCGATTTTTCATCAGGAGCTCCAGACCATCACAACCAGGCGAGTGGTTTATTCTGTATCTCGCTGTTTCGGTATCTAGGCTAACCACCGTGCCGTCTCCAGTCCTCCTCAGCTCTTTGATGGTCTGCTTGGGAAAGATAAACCACCACTGTTCTAATACGTAAAGTAGGCAAGTGGAGGCTACAGGAGAGCTGAAGGATCACCCCATTATCATTTCTCTAACCTTTTCCATCTGCCAGGTCCAACTGGCCTCAACGCCAGGCTGCCAGCGTGCATTAGATCACTGCTTTACATAAGAACCTGCTAGAACCTCGCCTACGTGAAGGACCGGTCACAACACGCTCTCGCTCCAACAGCACAAGCTTGATCTGACGGAAACGAAAACAAATGCTGACAAATGTTCACCTACGAAAAGGACGGAATATAACAAACGTCCTAATACGCCGCTGACGCTTTGAATCAGAGGCAGAAACTCGATACCTCGGCCTCAGACCACAACGCCGACAGTCTACAACCCGATCCATAAGGTCTCGGCTCTGTTTTAACAGAACCTCGTACCCAAAACGGTAAAATTACAGGAGGAGGAACAATGTTCTGGATTAAACGCACATTCTCAAAAACAAACGTCCCAAAAAGGGTCCCATCCTTCCCGTAGATGCTTCTTTAAAGAACCATATTTGGAGATGGCTAGGGTGAAAAACGCTTCTAAAGGTAGAGGAACCGCCACATAATATAAAGGTTCTACGTGCACTTTCAAAAATAAAGGTGTCTAAAAGGGGTCCTGCAGTTCCCTTTCAGCGGAAGAACCATATTTGGAGGTGGCTTATGTGAAAAACCCTTCTAAAGTTCGAAGAACCTCCACATAATGTAAAGGTAAACATAAATGTAAAGAGTTCTTCAAGTTATACAAAAGGGTGCTCCAAAGTCAAACTTTAGTTCAATAAGGTTCTACCTGACGCTTTTGTTATTCACTGTTCTTATAGTTACTTCTCCACATTATGTGAGGTGCTTTTTGAGTCGTGAGCATTTTTGGACTCCAAAGTCAAACTCTAACCTCACCTCACATGGCCTTTAGACTGACCTGCTACGCTGACCTGCTGGGTCAGTTTAGTACGGTAGCTGGCCTCTGTCTAACTAAAAAAAAGCTCAAACTAATGGCTCCTAAAATTGACCTCTGCACTGGACACGATTAGACGATTTGTCCTAAAACAAGAAATATACATCAAAATTAAAATATATATATATATATACAAAAAAATAAATGCCATAAAAATGTTACGGATAACGCAGACACTAATTTTATCTTTTAGAATAAACTCTGAGTATAAACTGTTTGGGTTCCTGGAAAAAAAAGTTGCTTCTTTTCATGTTTTGCCAGATAAAACCTTATAAGTCCAACCCTAAAGTGAGTTCTTAGGATTAAAAGACCCCTATTAGTCCCAAACGGTCCTCATTTAACCCATCTGTGAAGTGAAACACCACATACACACTAGTGAACACACACACACTAGGGGGCAGTGAGCACACTTGCCCAGAGCGGTGGGCAGCCCTATCCACAGCGCCCGGGGAGCAGTTGGGGGTCAGGTGTCTTGCTCAAGGACACTTCAGTCATGTGCTGTCGGCTCTGGGGATCAAACCAGCGACCTTCCGGTCACAGGGCCGGTTCCCTGACCTCCAGCCCACTCCAGGCAAGGTTCTTTGAAGGTTCTCTCCACATTTGACACATTTGATTCAGAGCTGTGTGATGTGAAACGGTTCTCTGTAGAGACGTTGCTCCCTCCGATCTGGTGACAGGAACCAGGCGTCGCCATGACTACAGCACAAATATATTTTATTTACCATCCAGAACCACCAGAGAACCCACACGAGTCTTGGGTCTTCAAACGTAAGGCTAAAGATAAGTAAAACAGCGCTAAATCTGAGGAAAATGTTTATTTGGGTGCTATTTTGCCTTAGAACACCTAGAGAACCTTTTTTTAGAAACCCAACCTTTATTTTTAATTTCATTAATGTTAGAACAGTTTACTCTATTAAATTTCCTCCCAGTTTTATCGGTTCACTGCGTCACAGCAAAGGCAGATGCTTCTCAAACGTAAAAATAAAAACTGAGTCATGAGGCTTTTGATACGACGGAGCTAAAACCCTAGGATGATGTTCAGAGCTCAGCTGGAACACCAGCAGGGCAGCGACACGGGCACACAGGGGGCAGAGGCTAGTAGGGGACCTTCTAAAGACCAGACTTCACCATTAACATCAGCAATAAACAAGCCAGCGGCCGCGAGAGTCGCCCTGCGGCCTTCACGAACGCATATGTGGAGAATTAAGCAACTGCATAACAGACGCAGTAAACAAGCCTGCACTGAAAACAAACAGCGTTTCCACCGGAGATCAACAACAACGCCTGGAAACGTGACGTCGCAAGAAAGGATACCCGACAACCTGACGCTGTGCTCGGTCATTACATGACATTTATTATTATTTTTGTGAGTAAACTTTACATTTGAGCTTGTTTTTATCCATTTCTATGCAACTTCTATCTTCTATCCAAGGAGTTTTTGCTCTAATGATACAAATAAGATCTTTCTAATCCTGACGCGTTCTAACGAAGCTAAACGAGACCATCCACGATTTCATCCTGACAAACTCGTCCGGATCTGCTTTTCTGAGGATATCACAGGTATCGTCGCTCCATCTAGGACACTGACAGACACAACTGGACCAAAAACAAATCAGCCCATTATGTCACAGGCTTATGTTAGACATTTATTTCTGGCGACTGCTTCAGTTCTGTCCTTCGTTTTCTTCCAAAAAGTGGAATTCCGTCAGTTTTTCAACATTTTTTAAAATTAAAATCACATTTCAAATTTTGCAATAACTCCAAGTCATTCAGAGCTGCGTGATGAGAGTTCATCGTAGACTGGACGCCTCAGATTTGGTGAGAGGGACCAGAGGTAACTATGTCTACAACACAACAACAGACCCAATCCAGCAACATCAAATCGGCCCATTTGGTCTTTTTCTTACGTTATTTATTTGTTTTTGCCAACTGCTTCTTTCTTTGTCCTCCATTTTCTTCCACAAAGTGTAATTCCATCCTTCTTTTTTAACATTTCAGAATAACTCAGGGTCGTTCAGGGGTGTGATGTGAAACAGTTCTTTGTAGATACCAGGCGTCGCCATGACTACCACACAAATAGACTTACTCACTGTTGAAAACCACCAGTGAACCTACACGAGCCTGGAGACGTAAAACGTAAGGGCGACGATGGTAAACAGCTCATTTTGGGTACTATTTTGCCGTGCTGTGCGAAAGTCTGAGGCCCCCAAGACACATTTTCCAAATCTACTTATTTGTGTAGTTTGAGTTTATTTGCTGAGAAAAGTGTTAATATTTGAATAATCAATATTTCATAGTCATGTATGGATTATCGCAGTTAAAACTGCAGTAAAACGTGTTTTTTACCTCGGAATACGGCCTCGGCCTTCACACCCGGCTGAGGACGAGCTCTTCTGTGGTGCTTGGACTTCAGCGCGATTGACCAAAAATCCAGCACTGCTGAATTGAGGCTCAGGAAGGTGTAACTGGTATTAATAACTTACTGTTTCATTTAAAAATATAAACGAAATCAATCAATAGAATCAAGTGTGATCTATGTGGAAACGCTAGGGACACAAAAATGGACGTTTTTCCGTAAAGCGACTCTGGAATTCTGTTTTAATATATTTGAGCGTGAGGGCCGTTTGTGGTTCTGCACTTGAGCATTTGTCGGATATCGTGGGAGAACACGGCAGTGCTATTCGCATGGATCCTGTACACTTCCACGCTCACGTAAACGCACCGATCGTATACGAGCAGCTCGCAGGGGGGCTCTGCTCCCGGCCTCGCGGGCTGTCCTCTCTCACGCACTCGCACAGGCTGACCCCGGGTTCAGCTGGACAGTAACTCCCCTGGCTCACGCCTATATCTACAGACACACGCGGTCTGGCATGAACCTGAAAGGCGCCTCGGCGGTTCCTAACGACCCCCGCACACAGAATTCTCCACCGCCGCACTCTTCGCCAGCGTGTAGGATTAGGCCGAAGCAAGGCATGGTTTATTATTTACTGTGACATTGTTCGGATTCAGAAACACGGAGACGAAACGTAGTCGCGTAAGTTAAGTGACAGTTTTTTAATTCCATTTAATTTAACCCATCCGTGCAGTGCAACACCACATACACACTAGTGGAGCAGTGGGCAGCCCTATCCACAGCGCCCGGGGAGCAGTTGGGGGTTAGGTGTCTTGCTCAAGGACACCTCAGTCATGTGCTGTCGGCTCTGGGGGTCAAACCGGCGGCCTTCCAGTCACAGGGCCAGCTCCCTAACCTGTTGTGCCCCCTAATCATGACAGAAGAGCTGGCTGGGGTCATTTTCAGAAGGCACGCATGTCCAGACGCAAGAGCTGCATCCTTCACTGTGATTTAGCCTTAAATGCTACGGCTACAGGAAAACATCTGCATTATCACTGATGTTTTTATGGCTTTGTTTTAACTGCATCACCACGTCCCTGCGGTTACACCGGCCGCCTCTTCCACCTTCCCCCAAGCCAAGATTCACCTCAGCTAAGCTGCGCGGGTAAAAGCGGTCGTCACTGCAGGAGCCTTGAGCCAACAGTACGTCCTTTCTTAACACGGCTAACATGCTTACGCTCAGGTCAGGTCGTAGTGGCAGTTCAGACGTCTTTTAAAAGCAACGGTTCAAAGTTCAACACGTAGGGAGCGCTGTCCACATTAAACACTCAGAGATTAAAATTTTTAATTTTTAGCTGAGAGTAAAACTTCTTAATTAGCTAATGTTACATTTACATCATATTTATGGCGTTTGGCTGACGCTCTTCTCCAGAGCGACTTACAGTTTGATCATTTTACACAGGAAAGCCAAGGTGGTGTTGGGAGTCTTGCCCAAGGACTCTTATTGGTGTAGTGTAGGGTGGTTACCCAGGTGGGGATTGAACCCCAGTCTACAGTGTAGAAGGCAGAGGTGTTACCCACTACACTAACCAACCACCATGTTGAGGCAGTATGAGCGTAGTCCAGTAGCGTCTAACAGAACTGAGCTAAACTGTCCAAAAGATCCGACCAGGCAGGAGTTCTGCGCTTTAGAATCGGAACACGTTAGGAACCGTCCTGCGGCCCTAATCGCTGCTGCTAAGCGTTTGAATGTCATCAAAAGGGTTTGGGGCTTTTTAACGTCGTAACGCGGCGACTTCTCCCCGTTCATCTTTCCCGTCTGCAATCAGCGACCATCACATCTGCCTTCACCGTCGGACACATCTGTAAGCTATGACCATCAGCCCGTCTGACCACTTCAATCACACCACTGATTGCGGGACATATGGACACACGGACGGACGTCCACTTCCTCCACTGATCTGCAGCGCATGCATGCACACACACACACACACACACACACACACACACACACACACACACACACACACACACACACACACACACACACTCATACACTCATACACTCATTTCCATTTCCAGCTTTCAGCAGACGCTCTGATCCAGAGCGACTTACAGGAAGAGCTTCGTCTGTCTAGAGAAAGTATCTCTGCTAGTGACCAGCAGGTCAGAGAGAGAAAGACGGTCCTGAGCTCAGATACTGATAGAAACACAGTCACTGATACAGAGAGAAAAGGAGCAGAGCTGAACTCAGAACTCTGAGCCATTCAATGCAATAAAATACAATAAACTACAAAACAATAAACTACAATACAATAAACTACAATACAAAAAACTACAATACAATAAACTACAATACAATAAACTACAATACAAAAAACTACAATACAATAAACTACAATACAATAAACTACAAAACAATAAACTACAATACAATAAACTACAATACAATAAACTACAATACAAAAAACTACAATACAATAAACTACAATACAAAAAACTACAATACAATAAACTACAAAACAATAAACTACAATACAATAAACTACAATACAATAAACTACAAAACAATAAACTACAAAACAATAAACTACAATACAATAAACTACAATACAAAAAACTACAAAACAATAAACTACAATACAATAAACTACAATACAAAAAACTACAATACAATAAACTACAATACAATAAACTTCAATACAATAAACTACACTACACAGTGCAATACAATACAATATGATGTACAGGTGCAGCACAAGATATTACAAACAATACTTAATTCACACACACTCTCACACACTCTCTCACACACACACACACACACACACACACACACACACACACACACACACACACACACACACACACACACTCATGCACGCCCTCGCAGAGGGGAAAAGGAGCAGTAAAGCAAAATAAAGCATTAAACAGATCAGGCCTTCCACGGCTTCCACAGCGTTACTGATAAAAGACATCAGCGTGAAATTGACCAAATATACACCATAAAATCTTATTAGAGTTTCAGATCATATTTCATTCTGTATTAATAAGTTAATCAGCACATTCTTTCTGAATGCTGGTGCAGTATGCTAAAGAAATAATTTGATAGAGCTATGAATTTATATATATATATACCACTGTTGTCAGAGGAAAACCTCTCCAACTGTGTAGTTTTTCAGTTTTTGACTCGTTTGAAAATCTTTTGGATGTTTATTTTAATATAACTTAAGTTAACACAGATCATGCAATCATCTACAGTTTTATTCATCCTTCCAAGTGGACACAGATGAAAAAAATTCTACATTTTTAATAGCTTCCTGCTAATTCGCTAAATGATATAAAGTTGTAGTGTATGTAAAGTAACCGCACCATAACAAAATCACTGCATACCTGATTTTGTTTCACAATTTCTGTACTGTATTAAAAAAACAGTGTATATATATATATATATATATATATATATACACATATACAGCTGCTGTTGGAACAAATTTTGGGCCATTTATTTTGGTACATTTATCATGAAATTTACACATAAAATAAAGGCCAACAAGCATTTTTGAATTTTGTCAAAAACTGAAAAATATACACACACACACATATATATATAATATTTAAAAATATATACACACACACACACACACACACACACACACACACACACACATATATATATATATAACATACATTGCTCTTAAATACATTTTTAGGATATTTTGATCAACACTGTAAAAATGAAAACTGCTGTGTGACACTAAAACCAGCCTACTGCACCACTTTGAATACAACTATAACAACTCGACTGTATTTCAGGATTACTTGCCACATCAAGCGCTCCACTTCCTGCCTGAAACGCTGACCACACTGAGCTGCCAAGCCGGAAAAGCAAAGAATCAACAAACGATGACCAGCAGAACCACGGCGGCTCCGCTCCACTCGCCGTTTTAAACACTTGCATCACCGACTCATAAAAAAGGCTACAAACCTGCTGCTTGTTTGGCCGTAAACCCATTTAATCACCGGAGACAGTGCAGCTGTGCTAGGCCCAGCAAACCAGGCTACCTGCCACGCACCCCATGTTCAGACTCAGGGTTCAATAATGAGCATTACGCCTGTTGTGACAGAGCCTTAGCCAAGAATTTCAACCGTCCTTCTGCGGCACCCACTAGGCCTGATGTTTAGCCAGGGAAACTACGGCAAGCAGGACAACAACCTGCTCATACTCACGGATCTGCACAGCGGTTATTTATTCTAACGGCCCTCGGTCTAAACGATTCAAATTAGGGCTGAACGCCACGAGAAAAGCACTAGTACTGGGATTACGCTGCTGCACATTGTGATGTGCCTTTATTTACAACCTATAAACTAAGTAAACCAAGCAATAATGAGACGTTGATCAAGCTTAACCTGCATTTTCACAAGAATAACGTACTTTTGCTGGATTCATTTGGTTTATTTCGCCTGTTTTTGATCATTTCAAGGCTTTTTTGGTTGTTGAAACCAGGATTTGTTTGTCGTTCTGATCTAAAACGGTGTAAAGTCACAATATCTAAAGCAGTATCACTTTATAACACCTATAGCTTTGACTGAGCTTATATATGGCCTTATTCATCTTCAAAGAGTCTTCAAAGAGCCCAGCCTTTCGTTTTTCTTGCATTTTTTTAATACTAAAAACAGCATAATTCATTTTTATATGTCCGTTTCCCAACTGCATTTAATCCTTTAGCGTCTCTTAGAGCTAATCTGACTATTTTTGTCCCTGTTTGAGACTGACGTATGCAAATGAGCTGTGTTCTGATTGGCTGGTTTGTATTGTACCTAATTCAGAAAGCAATCGGGGCTTCAAACCACTCCTTATAGCTTCAGCATGAGTGGGCGGGGCTAAATGACTATAAGCTACTCATCTGGAACTGCAATGGGTCACAATGCTCACAGCACGCTGTGATTGGTCAGGGGGTTCATTTGCATACTGCAGCATTCTGTATTACCTGTTTTGGAAAGGCCGGTCTCTCAATAAAAGACTGGACACTTATTCAAGTGACCACATCCAGGCCACACAAGCCAAGCTGCTAAAACAGCCCGTTTGTCCACTTTTTTGTGACGTCATGAAAACCAATGCATTTACACCACATAACGGCCTATTTAGCCTGTAGCAGTTTAGCCCCGCCCACTCATGCTGAAGCTATAAGGTGTGTTTCAGCCTAGATTGCTTTCTGAATTACATACAATACAAGCTGGCCAATCAGAACAGAGCTCATTTGCATACAGCAGTGTTAAACAGCAACAAAAATAGTCAGATTAACTCTAAGAGGCTCTGAGAGATAAGCTGCGGTTATGGAATGGTCTTGTAAAAACGAATTATCTCGTTTTTTGAGTCTTGTTTTGAGTCATATGGCCATATCTAACATTACTCTCAGCTACAGGCTTTATAAAAGTGATCTACTTCAGATCATGTGAATTTAGACCATTTCAGCTCATAAGAATGTGAAAACGACTGGTTTCAGCAACCTTGCAGGCCAAAAGAGGCAGGAGGAAAATATTAAAAAGGCTTTTAGTTACCTAAAAAAAGCATATATGACCTGAATACGACGTCAATCGATTATTAATGTCAAAAGAAGACAAATTAAAATCTATATTTTTAAGTTTACTTGGTGTATATTTCCAAACATCTTCAAATAAAGTTCAGCTACTTTAATAAACTTCTGCAAGTCCACATTACACATGATTTTCAATTCATTCCTCCAAGGCTGGGGTGATTATGGTCTGCCTGTTTGCCTGGACTGACGCTGACTAAAGAGAAGGCTGCCCCCTGCTGACCTCTGGACTTCAAAATCCTGATGACCCCACACAGTCAGGTCTGCTGGATAACGGCTCATTATTACGGCTACCCTGTTACTACGACACGGGAACTTTCCGTGCTTTGAAATCGATCCCACATTAGAGCCAATTCACTTCTTTAGAAAGAATAAAAACACGTTTTCCGATTCAAAACAATCCCTCACACACCCTTCAGCGTGAGCTCCAGGGTGTTTTGTGGCTTGGATGTCCAGAACCTTCAAAGAGGTTCTTCACACTACATCTCGTTTACAAAAGAGGTTCTTTAATCTGTTTGGAGAATGGACCAGAACCTTTTGAAGCACAAGACGTATTAAAAGTATGGAAAAAGAGAAGCTGCTGGCCTCTCTCAGGCCTCCGAGTGCCGGCCCTCTGAGCGTGAGGGCGTCCGTGGCCTTGAACGTGCTGCAGATCAGCTCACACCTCCAGGTCCTGAGAGCTTACTGGGTCAATCGCCACGTCCTTTTGCCCTGGGCTAACGAGAAGCTTTTGTGTCCCAATGTGACTCGGAAAAAACAAACAAACAAAGCCTTCAAAATGTGAGTCATGTAGTTAGAACAATCTCCATTTGCTGACCGAGGCGTAATGATCTCGGCTTTAGGGAGCCACAAAGTGAATCCGTACCACTGAAAGGTCAAGAAAGGTCAAGAAAGGTCAAGAAAGCAGAGGAGAAAGTCATAATAAATAAATATGGAATATTTACTGTTAAAAATACAGTTATAATATAAGAAATAAGGTCATGTGCATTTCAACTGCACTGATTTGGAAATATCAGAATCACTTATAATTGACGACAATAATATTTAACACTTCATGCCTTGATTTATGGCCAAATCACCAGGCTATTTTCAGACGTTAAAAAAGTTTAAATTAAGCTTAAAACGCTTGTTTTTATACACTGTATGCCCCGACTGTAAAAGATTGCTTTTGCTTTCGTGTGTATACTTTTCAGTGTAAACATGTTTTTTTTCCTAAATATTCACATTATGGTTAAATTTGAGATTTCATGATTCACTGAAGCCGAAATTTGAGACTATGTTGCAGTGAATCGTTTCCAAAAGAATCAAATCAGGGTGAAAACTGAGACTTCATGTCACAGTGAATTAATTCCTAACAAAACAATTCATGGTGAAACTAAAGGCTTCATGCCACAGTGAGTCATTTCCGACAGAACTGGTTCACGGTGAAATTTGAGATTTCATGATGCAGTGATTCATTTCCAAAAGAGTCAATTAAGGGGGAAAATTTGCGATTTCATGATGCAGTGATTCATTTCCAAAAGTGTCAATTAAGGGGGAAATTTGCGATTTCATGATGCAGTGATTCATTTCCAAAAGAGTCAATTAAGGGGGAAATTTAAGATTTCATGATGCAGTGATTCATTTCCAAAAGAAAATCAAATTCAAAATCAAATATGAGCTCTCAATATACAGTGATACAGTGAATCGATTCATAATGAATTGAATCACAGTGAAACACATTTGGGATTTCATGATGTGGTTTATCACTTATAAAAGTATATCATGGTAAAATGGGCAATTTAATGATGATTATCAGTGTTTCCAAACGTATCAAATTATGGTGAAACAAAACATTATTTGAGATTTCAAAGAATCATTTCTTAACAAATCATCCTGTAGTGAAATTAATGAGTGAATGATTTTTTTTAACTAGTTATCTTGTGGTGAAGTTAGCAATGAATCATTTTTAATGAATGAGAAGTAAATAATTGTTCAACCAATCGTATTTTTGTAAAATTAAGCAATCACAAAATGAGGGCAAAATGAGGCAATGAAACATTTTCTAATGGATCTTATTGTGGCAAAATTAGGCAATGAATCATTTTCTAATGAATCTTTTTGTGGCAAAATTAGGCAGTGAATCATTCTTCTACTGAATCTTATTGTGGCAAAATTAGGCAGTGAATCATTTTCTAATGAATCTTTTTGTGGCAAAATTAGGCAGTGAATCATTCTTCTACTGAATCTTATTGTGGCAAAATTAGGCAGTGAATCATTTTCTAATAAATCTTTTTGTGGCAAAATTAGGCAATTAATCATTTTCTAATGAATCTTATAGTGGCAAAATTAGGCAGTGAATCATTTTACTAATGAATCTTATTGTGGCAAAATTAGGCAGTGAATCATTTTACTAATGAATCTTATTGTGGCAAAATTAGGCAGTGAATCATTTTACTAATGAATCTTATTGTGGCAAAATTAGGCAGTGAATCATTTTACTAATGAATCTTATTGTGGCAAAATTAGGCAGTGAATCATTTTACTAATGAATCTTATTGTGGCAAAATTAGGCAGTGAATCACTTTTCTAATAAATCTTTTTGTGGCGAAATTAGGCAGAGAATCATTTTCTAATAAATCTTATTGTGGCAAAATTAGGCAGTGAATCACTTTTCTAATAAATCTTATTGTGGCAAAATTAAGCAGTGAATTGTTTCCTAACAAATCGAATCCTGCTCAAATGTGAGATGTCTGAATGCAGTGAATTTGCACCTTTATCTAAAGAATTAAATCCACTAATAAACACAATTCCAGACCCCAACCGCTTCAGCAGACTTACCTGGATCAGCAGCTCCAGATTAACAGTAAACACTGCTGCCTGAAAATGTTCAATTAGGAATAGTGTATTATAAAGTAACGTGAACCTGCTCAGGATAATCCCCCTGAAAACAGACAGCCAGGCGTCAGCACACACCCCCACCCCCCCTTCAGAGTCCGGCCGTCACTTGTGGAGCAGTAGCCTATCACAGGTCACTACATGCTCTCTTCATTGGTTTGTCCTGTCAGGGCCCTGCTCACTCAGGCAGCAATGGCTTCTGGGAAGGACAAAAACAAACAGCAGCAGAGCCAGAAATGCGCTTGGCACATCACGGAAGGGCTTCATGGAGTGTGGGAGTGAGAGAGAGAGAGAGAGAGAGAGAGTTGGATGAATTGTGAATGAGCGAGGGAGGCAGAAAGAGAGTAGGAAAGAGAGAGTGAGAGAGCTTTTCCCACTGGATGACCTAATGGCCTAAAGGCTACACTCTGTCGCAAAACATCAGGCTAATTCGGCCACTCGAGTGGAAGGAGAAGGGAACACAGGGCAGCGCTGCTGAGTTGGTGTCCTGACAGAAGAGGCACCACGGCGGTCTTTTCCCATGACTCAGCCAAGCCGACGCTAGAGGACGACAAGCAGGGTTTACAGTATGTTCCCTGTTAGACGCACCACACAAACTACATCTGACAAAGCCAAACATGCCAATCACGTCAGGCTCCGACTACAACCTGACGCTTCTAATAAGACGGATTTTCCTCTGAGCAAAATGACTAAAGTACTACACTGGCAGTGCTTCATGTTAGTAGGGGACTGGATTGGTAAACCAGTGAATCATTTTCTAAAGAATCAGAACATTATGGTGAAATCTAACATGGTATGATACAGTGAATCGTTTCCTAATGAACTGAATTGTGAAATCGGTGATTTCATGCTGTAGTGAATCGTTTCTTAAAGATTCAAATTGTAATAAGATTTGAGATTTCACGACGCAGTGAATCGTTTCCTAAAGATTCAGACTGTAATGAAATCTGAGATTTCACGATGCAGTGAATCATTTCCTAAAGATTCAAACTGTGATGAAATCTGAGATTTCATGACGCAGTGAATCGTTTCCCAAAGATTCAAACTGTGATGAAATCTGAGATTTCACGATGCAGTGAATCATTTCCTAAAGATTCAAACTGTAATGAAATCTGAGATTTCACGATGCAGTGAATCATTTCCTAAAGATTCAAACTGTGATGAAATCTGAGATTTCACGATGCAGTGAATCATTTCCTAAAGATTCAAACTGTAATGAAATCTGAGATTTCACGATGCAGTGAATCATTTCCTAAAGATTCAAACTGTAATGAAATCTGAGATTTCACGATGCAGTGAATCGTTTCCTAAAGATTCAATACTCTTCACAACTACACTAGCAGCACTTCCTATCAGCAGTGGAATGAACTGGTATACTGGTTGAAATTTTAAATTATGGATGAACAATTCCCAAACGATTCACACAACTAATAAAACATTCAATTTTACTTTTTTTTTTATTCTGTTCCATAAAGACAGAAACTGATGGCCGTTTTGATATCAAATTTCTATCAATATCAGAGAAATGATATATCAGTCCAGCCCATTTGGTTTCTAAATGGTCAACTTTGATTGAATTACAATGTTACAGATATGACCTCACTTGACCTAAAAGGACGCTCGTACACCATAACATGATCCAATTCACATCCCTACTCACTTTGATACAAAATCTGAGGCCAGCACAGCTCTGACATTATGTCATGTTGGCACACACTGTAGAGAGTTATATTTATAGCATGCCAACTAGGGTGATCCCCGTTATGTAACACTTGGAGCCTGGAGGAAACAGCGCAGCCCTGGCTCTTCCACATGTACGCAACTGAAAATATACCACCAAAATGTACATGAGCTCACGTTCTCCCCCTGAGCTCACCACGAAGACTCCCGTGAGGCCTCGCCGCGTCAGCACAGGACAGCACAGCAACCTTTACGCTGGAAAATAATGCTCTAGAGACCAGAGTGGCACCGCTGTGGGAGACAAGTAGGCATGTTTACATATGTTTATGTTGGCTGGAGCGGCTGAACCTTTTCATTTCTGCGTAATCATTCAGGTCAGCCTGGCGTTAAATGTGCCATCCTACGCTATAAAAAAGTTCTTTAATAAAGAAAATGGTTTTTCATAGCACCCAAAGGGTTCCTCAATGTCAAGCTTGTAACCGTAGAAGAACCCTTTTTGGTGCTACATACATCTCCAGCGCATTCTCCATCAGTTTGAGTCTGGACACCCCTGGTGTAGAGAAACCAGTCATAACGGTGTTGATAGGAACTAGACGTCTGAAGCGTTTAACACCTTTAAAAGCTCCCTCACAAAAAACCCTCCATTACACGGAATGGTCAAGAACGTCGTCTGGTACCTCGTATTATTATAACCACATTTAAACCACAACTCAAGGGCTCTCTGCATGGCGAAAGCGTTGCTGTAGGTGGTTCTATATGGCACACAAAGTGCCCCTTTTTGGTGCTTTATGGAACCCTTTTCAAAAAGGTTCTTCACAGAACCATCTACAGCACGTTCTCCATCCATCTGAAGAGCGCTTTCACCATACAAAGGGCTGCGTTTCATTGGCCTGTACTCTCCACAACAATGACAAAGTTGAATCTAATCTGATCTAAAGAACAATCATGGCAAGTGTGTATATTTGGGTTGGGTCAGTCTGGTATCTTATGGAATAAAAACCTTATTTTTTATTATTACTGGTTGGTTTTCGGTAGTAAAATGCAAGTCGTGCCATCCACAAAAAAACAAGGATGTTACAGTTTCACCGGCAAGTTTCCACAAGTTTCGTTTCACTGTTTTACAGAAACCAACCCCGCCCCGACAATCTAACCCAAGTGTAGCCAGATCGTTAACAGAAGTGGGTCACAGATATACGAGTCCCACGGAAAGAAAAGTGAAGGAAACATGAAAAGAGGGACTGTGTCTGTGTGTCATGGGCCTCAAAGCACGTTTTCCAGGACGCTGGGGGCTTTTAGTGCCCTGTGCAGGTTCAGGTTGACGGACTGAACCCCTTTATAAGGACATGACTCATCCGAACACACCAGCAGCTTCCGCGGAAAACATTCGTGTGAGCCCGTTCTCAGGAAGCGGCGGAGAACAAACATGTCAAAAGTCCTTTGAACTCGTACTCGTCCTTAACGATCAGCGGAACACATTAAGGCTGAACGATATGGACAAACACACTCGTTCAGACGCCCGTTTATTGCGTCACACTGTGATTAAGACATGCAGTATACACAAACTTAACGATGTGACATGAACGGTTTTAACTGAAATGAG
Organism: Pygocentrus nattereri; assembly: GCF_015220715.1. Classification (NCBI taxonomy): domain Eukaryota; kingdom Metazoa; phylum Chordata; class Actinopteri; order Characiformes; family Serrasalmidae; genus Pygocentrus; species Pygocentrus nattereri. Next base: position 33,786,536 of record NC_051232.1, on the reverse strand, counting down.
ATACTTTTACTGGATTATATGAACATCTTGATTCATCCAAACTATCACAGGAAGCCCAGAGACTGTGATTGGACACAGTACACAGCAATACCCATCAATAAAACCAACATTAATTGATCATTTTGATCATTAATAAATGATAAATTCGGCAACTCTAGCCCCTAGTCTGTCAGTACCGGCCTGTGAGGTGTTAAAGGCAAATTTCACCAAATTTCAGGCAAATTCACTGTAGAGAAACTTACAGACTCGGTTATTTTACAGTGGTGGTGATGGGAACCGGGGGTCACCATGACTACAACCCAAATGTAGGCATTTGACTTACTCTCCAAAGCCACCAGTGAACCCACAAGCGTCTTCTGAGTTTCTATATATAACGTTTATGATGGTAAAAAAGCAGTATATCCTGAAAAATACGCTTTCTTTGGGAACTACTTTCCCTCACAGCGCCCTGCAGGGACCCCTCCACCACGAACAGTTCTTGGAGAACACATTAGGTCAAGTCCTTCTCTCAAAACGATCACAAAACGACGTTTTAGACATCACTAAGCAAATTCGCACCCATTTTTTAATGGAAGCCTTTCTGAGACGGAGCTTTTGGAGGTGGACGTCTGGTTCCTACCACCACCACTGTGAACAGTTCTGACTAAGTTTCTCTAGAGCAGAGCGTTTCACGCCAAACCGCTGGGAATGATTCTGTTTACATCTTAAAGGCTGAATTTTGCGAAAATGTGAAAAGTTTCTCTTCAAGACGCTTCTGCACACGCCTGAATTTGCTCTTCTGCTGCAGCTGGGACGTACGTCACTGATAAAGACAAATGAGCCAGTTCCACTCGTTCCATCGATTCATTAGGCGAAGGATTTTCATCTTTCTGCTACTCAGTACTTCATTTATGCCGGTTCTCGAGGCTTACCGGGCTTGTAGGGACTCTTGGAGAACCCTCTGATGTCATGCTGGTGTATTCTTCCCTTCATGCCCCCATCCTGGATGGAGTTCCTAATCTGTTCAATAGATCAGAACAGAAAGAGTCTTCATCCCTCATGGCTGCTCTGGCCAGCTGTCGCCTGCTAATGCAGTGATAGTACCTCACTTTTTTGGCTACGTCTCTGACAGATCTGCTTTTTGTGTCTGCACAGCCGTACAACTGTAAAGGCAACAGCACCACACAAGCAGGTCTACTTCAGCAAAAGGAGTATTTTCTTATACAGGCAACCCACACGTCACGTTTCACTTACGGACGATTCAGCTGACAGAGAACCATCTACAGCACGTTCTCCATCAGTCTGAACAACCCATTCGTGATGCAACGTACCCTTAAATATGCAAAGGGTTCTTTGAGCTTTCATGGATCTACACAGAACCACTGTCTTGACTTGAAGAACCAGCTTTTTTTAAAGAACGTAGATATAAAAGACATAAAAAAGATTAAAGCTATGCTCATTTTGGGTGTCAAGCAAAAAGACAAAAATGGTATACGACATAAGCAATACACTAATAACTACTAACATACCTAACCCTAACATAACCACACCTGTAACACACCTAACCTAACATAACCACACCTGTAACACACCTAACCTAACATAACCACACCTGTAACACACCTAACCTAACATAACCACACCTGTAACACACCTAACCTAACATAGCCACACCTGTAACATACCTAACCTAACATAGCCACACCTGTAACACACCTAACCTAACATAACCACACCTGTAACACACTTAACCTAACATAGCCACACCTGTAACACACCTAACCTAACATAGCCACACCTGTAACACACCTAACCTAACATAACTACACCTGTAACACACTTAACCTAACATAGCCACACCTGTAACACACCTAACCTAACATAACCACACCTGTAACACACCTAACCTAACATAACCACACCTGTAACACACCTAACCTAACATAGCCACACCTGTAACACACCTAACCTAACATAGCCACACCTGTAACACACCTAACCTAACATAGCCACACCTGTAACACACCTAACATAACCACACCTGTAACACACCTAACCTAACATAACCAAACCTGTAACACACCTAACCTAACATAGCCACACCTGTAACACACCTAACCTAACATAACTACACCTGTAACACACCTAACCTAACATAACCACACCTGTAACACACCTAACCTAACATAGCCACACCTGTAACACACCTAACCTAACATAGCCACACCTGTAACACACCTAACCTAACATAACCACACCTGTAACACACCTAACCTAACATAGCCACACCTGTAACACACCTAACCTAACATAGCCACACCTGTAACACACCTAACATAACCACACCTGTAACACACCTAACCTAACATAACCAAACCTGTAACACACCTAACCTAACATAGCCACACCTGTAACACACCTAACCTAACATAACTACACCTGTAACACACCTAACCTAACATAACCACACCTGTAACACACCTAACCTAACATAGCCACACCTGTAACACACCTAACCTAACATAGCCACACCTGTAACACACCTAACCTAACATAACCACACCTGTAACACACCTAACCTAACATAGCCACACCTGTAACACACCTAACCTAACATAACCACACCTGTAACACACCTAACCTAACATAACTACACCTGTAACACACCTAACCTAACATAACTACACCTGTAACACACCTAACCTAACATAACCACACCTGTAACACACCTAACCTAACATAACCACTCCTGTAACACACCTAACCTAACATAGCCACACCTGTAACACACCTAACCTAACATAACTACACCTGTAACACACCTAACCTAACATAGCCACACCTGTAACACACCTAACCTAACATAACCACACCTGTAACACACTTAACCTAACATAACCATTCCTGTAACACACCTAACCTAACATAGCCACACCTGTAACACACCTAACCTAACATAGCCACACCTGTAACACACTTAACCTAACATAACTACACCTGTAACACACTTAACCTAACATAACTACACCTGTAACAGACCTAACCTAACATAGCCACACCTGTAACACACCTAACCTAACATAACCACACCTGTAACACACCTAACCTAACATAACCACACCTGTAACACACCTAACCTAACATAACCACACCTGTAACACACCTAACCTAACATAGCCACACCTGTAACACACTTAACCTAACATAACTACACCTGTAACACACCTAACCTAACATAACTACACCTGTAACACACCTAACCTAACATAGCCACACCTGTAACACACCTAACCTAACATAGCCACACCTGTAACACACCTAACCTAACATAACCACACCTGTAACACACCTAACCTAACATAACCACACCTGTAACACACCTAACCTAACATAACCACACCTGTAACACACCTAACCTAACATAGCCACACCTGTAACACACCTAACCTAACATAACTACACCTGTAACACACCTAACCTAACATAACCACACCTGTAACACACCTAACCTAACATAGCCACACCTGTAACACACCTAACCTAACATAACCACACCTGTAACACACCTGACCTAACATAACCACACCTGTTACACACCTAACCTAACATAGCCACACCTGTAACACACCTAACCTAACCTAGCCACACCTGTAACACACCTAACCTAACATAACCACACCTGTAACACACCTTATCTAACATAACCACACCTGTAACACACCTAACCTAACATAACCACACCTGTAACACACCTAACCTAACATAGCCACACCTGTAACACACCTAACCTAACATAACCACACCTGTAACACACCTGACCTAACATAACCACACCTGTAACACACCTAACCTAACATAGCCACACCTGTAACACACCTAACCTAACCTAGCCACACCTGTAACACACCTAACCTAACATAACCACACCTGTAACACACCTTATCTAACATAACCACACCTGTAACACACCTAACCTAACATAACCACACCTGTAACACACCTAACCTAACATAGCCACACCTGTAACACACCTAACCTAACATAACCACACCTGTAACACACCTAACCTAACATAACCACACCTGTAACACACCTAACCTAACATAACCACACCTGTAACACACCTAACCTAACATAACCACACCTGTAACACACCTGACCTAACATAACCACACCTGTAACACACCTGACCTAACATAACCACACCTGTAACACACCTAACAACATAACCACACCTGTAACACACTTAACCTAACATAACCACACCTGTAACACACCTAACCTAACATAGCCACACCTGTAACACACCTAACCTAACATAGCCACACCTGTAACACACTTAACCTAACATAACCACACCTGTAACACACCTAACCTAACATAACCACACCTGTAACACACCTAACCTAACATAACCACACCTGTAACACACCTGACCTAACATAACCACACCTGTAACACACCTGACCTAACATAACCACACCTGTAACACACCTAACAACATAACCACACCTGTAACACACTTAACCTAACATAACCACACCTGTAACACACCTAACCTAACATAGCCACACCTGTAACACACCTAACCTAACATAGCCACACCTGTAACACACCTAACCTAACATAGCCACACCTGTAACACACCTAACCTAACATAACCACACCTGTAACACACCTAACCTAACATAGCCACACCTGTAACACACCTAACCTAACATAACCACACCTGTAACACACCTAACCTAACATAGCCACACCTGTAACACACCTAACCTAACATAGCCACACCTGTAACACACCTAACCTAACATAACTACCTGCAGTAGTGCGAGAACCACCGACAGTTCATACGACATTGAGGACAGGAGAACAGAACTCCCACTGGAACTTTGACCTTTCCGAGAGGCTAAATTGCTGGAGTCAAATTTACCCCAAGGAGAAAAGCTTTTATCTGAAGCAAATGTGCGGTAATTTAGGAAGTTGACACAATGCTAATTAATTACGAGCTGCACTGCAAATATTTACATAATGTAATTTCAATGGTTCACTGAAGATCAGCCCCAACAGAGAAATGCGTGGGAACAACAGGGTTACATTCAAAAACTGGAGACATTTAAACGCGAGATATTTTAAAGGCGGAGGAAAATGTGTTGGCTTACTGCAGACCAGCGCCGCAGGCGTAGCTCTTGACGTTCTTTGCAGTGTTCTCTCGCCTCATGCGATGTGACAGCCCTGCTGGTTGCAGGACTAGTGTGGCTGAAGCTGGTGTTCACACCAGCTGCGCTCCTTTTAACACCCCGCTATGAGCGGCCTTCATTCACACTTAGCGCGAGCAGAGTAAACAGACTCTGGGCGCTTTCTAAATCAATGCTACGAGAAGATGAGGAGGCCTGGGCTGAGAGAGTGGCCAGATAATCACTGAGATAGCAGACCTAGGCCTCTGTCAACTAAATCAGGGTATGATCCAGCTTTTAAAACCCTCGTCTATTCATTCTTCTGGTTTTCTTCTATCGTCTCTTTTTAGAGAGCTTGAAGAAGCTCCACTGTTCTCTCTCAAACTTCTTCTTCTTCTTCTTCCACATGTTTCTGTGATTAATACAGCCCAAACCGCTGAACGGACGGACTCCGTTCAAACTGCGTTCCGAAGGTCTCGGCGCTGTGACTTGTGCTCTGTATGTTTGGAGCCGATCGGATTGGTAGTTTTTAATAAAATTAAGTTTAAAAATTAAAAACCTGCCATAAGAAATGAACGGCGGAAAGTTCAGAGCTTCAGATTCTAACTGAACTGATCTGCTGGGATTTTCACGCTCAACCATCTCTAGGGTTTACAGAGAACGGTCAGAAAAAGAGGAAACATCCAGTGAGCGGTCAGTTGTGTGGATGAAAATGCCTTGTTGATGTGAGAGGTCAGAGGAGAACGGGCAGACTGGTTCCAGATGATAGAAAGACAAGAGGAACTCAAATAACCAACCAGAATCTCTGAGGAACGTTTCCAACACCTTGTTGAAAGTCTGCCATGAAGAATTAAGACAGTTCTGAAGGCAAAAGGGGGTCCAGCCCTTTACTAGCCAGGTGTACCTAATAAAGTGGCTGGTGAGTTTATGTTGCTGTTGTCTGATGAAAACCTTGTATCTCCAACATGGTAACTTTACAGGAGAAGGAAAAAACCTACTTTGGTTTTAATGTAAGTCAATGGAACCAGATGTCTTTCCAAGTAATTCTGGGTTGTTTCTTTTGGTCCATTCATCATGAAATTCATACTCAATGTAAAGGACATTTTCCGATTATGTCAAAAACGGAAAAACGACATGAGGTTTCGTACGGAAAGCAGCGATAAACTTGGACATACGCATGTGTATGTACTCGTACCTGCTTGCTTATATCTACAGTTACTCAGAGTAAAGGGTAAAGTGAAGAATAGGTGAAGTACTGAACACGAATCGGAACATGAATCTGAACACGAATCGGAAGATGAATCTAAACACGAATCGGAACATGAATCAGAACATGAATCGGAACATGAATCAGAACATGAATCGGAACACGAATCGGAACATGAATCGGAACACGAATCTGAACATAAATCTAAACACGAATCGGAACATGAATCTGAACATAAATCTAAACACGAATTTGAACTTTAATCGGAACATAAATCTGAACATGAATTGGAACATGAATCGGAACATTAATAGGAACATGAATGGGAACACGAATTGGAACATGAATTGGAACATGAATCGGAACATGAATCAGAACACGAATCTGAACACGAATCGGAACATGAATTGGAACATGAATCTGAACACGAATCGGAACATGAACCAAGTGTTACGAACTCACCGCTGTGTTAGTGATGGTGAGTCGATGCCAAAGGAGTCGATTCTTCGACTCCAACAGGTCAGGGAACAGGGCTCGTCTCTTTGCCTATGACTCTAAGAGTCGAAATGCTGAGACTCGACTCTTCGAATGGCCGTTTCCCCTTCATTAGCAGGCAGGCGGCTGTAGTTCGAGTAGTGTTTATTTAATTAGCAGCTTTATGCTAACGCTGCTCACCAACTGATGTAAACAAACGGTTTAGTTCGGTTTCTGAAGAATTCGGGTCGCAATAGACACGCACTGGGGATTAAAAGTGTAAATAAAGGGCGTTTTCCACAGAGCGTTTGGTAAAAGATGACTAGGCTCAGATTCTTTATCTGCCAGCTTGTTATTCAAATTTCCGTCCCACCTTAAATGTCACTGCTGCTACATACTGGCGCCGGTGCACCGTTATGGTAAACGCTGAACCAGTTAAGGTGGACCGGAAAAGGTGAACAACTTCATAAAGAGAGAAATTTCTCAGCTCATCGCCCCCATAAGCTGAATTTACCTCCCATCGCCGTGATGTGCTCGTTTTAAATGGAGTAAATGGAGGGAGTCGACTCCTTCGATTCTAGAAGGATAGATGTTCCGATTCTAGAGCTTTTATCTTTTTTCTTAGGCCAGCACTTTTCAATTCATATGTTTTTGTCCTTTATTTTCTTTTATTTTAGCCATATACCGGAGGACCTGGCCTTCCCTTCGTTTGCTGATTTGATATCCGATTCATTAACGAGTCGTTCTTTTGAGCCGGTTCTCTTTAAAGACCAGATCGAAGCAATAAAAATCCAACTAAATCGAACTTTTCTGTAGCACCTGTGCAGCGTTTAACCTACGGTCCTTGTTATGGGCCCCAGGCCCCAGGCTCCAGCGTTTACCTCTGGACTCCCGAGTTTTCTCTCTGTGGTCTTCAGCGTCCCGCTGTGTGGACGGCGCCCAGGGCTGGGAGTCGACCCAAAAAAGAACCGACTCCTCGATTCCAGGCATTCGGGAATCCAGAGTCGACTCAAAAGCTTTAGACTCACGTTCGGCCCGCACTCGCACGACTCCGACTCTCGACTCATGCTGCTGGAGTCGACTCCTCAGCTTCCCTTCATTTAAAGCAGTGCAGCTCCACAGCTGGTGATGAGGTAGATACAGTTCTGACCTATTTGTCTTGTGATCTCAGGATAACAGAAGTTGTTTTCTCAAGATAACGTGTTAACTAAAGCTAAATACATTGCAATATCATGAAAATCGATCTTGAGAACTTTTGTCTTGTGATCTCAAGATATTTTCTTGATATTGCAACTTATTATTAACAAGTTATCTTGAGAAAACAACTTCTACCTTGATGATCAATATAAAAGCTGTGACAAAGAGAAAACATTTGTGGAGATCACAAGAAAAATAAGTTATGATCTCAAGATTACGTTTTGTTCTGTTATCTCGTGATGTCAAAAATACCATCATATGATAATATAAATAAGTAGTGAAATAGAGAAAATAACTTCTATCTTGAGATCTGGAGAAAACTAGAGTCACTGGCCAGGAGTTCACATCGACTCCCAGACGTGTTGGAGTTGACGAATCGATTCACTTGGAATCGATTCCCCATCGCTAGTGTGATGTGATCCGTTTCGACAGCTAGAATAAAAACGCATCCTTTCTGTAACCATTTCACTTTAAATCTTGTGATGAAATAAAATGCATTATTTGTAACATACAAACACTGCAGTGCTGAAACATCTACTACCCACCTGAAGATGACTGGAGAATCAACTTGGCCTTCTGCATTAATTCGGTTCTCTCTCCAGCTCTCCTCGCTAAGGTCAGAGAGAAGTACTGAATAATGTTGACCTTTCTATTTTGCTGGACATCTTTCTCTCCGTTTCGTTTTTTTGGAGTCAATAATGTGTGGAATGGACTCTTGGATTCAACAGACTCCCATCGCTTTGAATCGGAGTCGACTCCAAACTTTCTGGAACCGAACAGCCTTTACGGCACCGCTAGTGGCTCCCTGCTCTGATCGCTCTGAGCCGAGTCGAGAAGGTCTGAAAACCAGCTCATGAGTCGTTCTCAAAGTCACCGTAAAGGTTCATGACTGAACCGAATCTCATCACTCAGTCGAGGCGTTGGATAAGCCGGTTTCAACTCAGTAGAACAGATTACGGAGTACACGGACCTTATGAATGATAAAAACAGACATTATATAAAATTTTATTTACATCGACAGTCAACACAGCCTGCTTGCTCTCTGCTGACCTGGTCAGCCTACTCCCAGTGAGGCCAGGCTGTAGTTCAGAACGCAGACCAAGCCAACCAGTGAAGATACGCGTTTTTATGTGTAATGTTGACAGTAAAACAGACGTAAAACTAAAAAGACACATTTCATTTGGATACTAACTTCGCCTCACAGTGCCCTGCGTGCACCTCTTCACCATTAATGTTCAATATGTTTAATTTTTTATTTTTTTTTATCTCTGAACAATATTACAAGCATCCAGAACCATTTCATGAAAAGCTTTCAGAGGCATTAAAGACTTGGGACGTCTGGTTCCTATCAAAACCACAGTGAACCACGCAGACTTGGGTTTCTCTGGAATAACTGAGCCGTCGTGTTCAGAATAGACCCAGTTTAAAGTGTAGCCACACAGATTTGCACTATATGGACATTTGCTTCAGCTCTTGCATTCGTAGGGAAAATAGTCTGTACTTTATCAATGGGAACTACATCAATGGGACGAACAGCTTAAAATACTGGTTCTAAAGTTGGTGTTACATTCTTGAAAGCTCCGTTTTGGTTGCTGTTACTGCTACACATATAAAAACAATGGTAATAATAGCCAAATGTTCACCTTTGGTTAAAAAAAGTGAAATTTGCTTTAAAAAAATGCAAATTTCACATCTTGGTTGTGGTTGGATCTCAGCCGAGGTCGTTTTCCATCAAAACCCAACGTGACACGACTATCTGATTTCTGTGGACGCTGGAAATAATCCTCTTACACCAGGCTGCGGTTTGGTTAGCCACCATTACATTAATGCACGAGAATCCGACTTATTAGTCAAGTATGGAATTACTAGGTTCCCAAATTATTTATTTATTTATTCGTTCATTTTTACATGGGATCAAAACGGCTTTCCCGAGCACCGAGGTCCGACAATGAGCGGAACCCTGTTCAAACAATCGTCCCCTGTTTAAACGGCACGACATCCGGAATAAAAGTGGATCAACTTTCTGAAAGAACCCAAAAGTTACAATACAAAGACCACAGGCCTCTTAGCAAATCCTCTTACAGCAAAGACAGTGGAACAAAGCACAGCCGTACAGTCCCATTATGCCTGTGATCCGTTTAATAGTACAAAAAAAGGAGAATACGATTAGAAAATCCATTAAGGATAAGACGTACAAGCCTTGGTCCTATTAAATAAATATATATCTCAATTACAGTCAGCATCCTCTGTTGGTCAGCTTGTTTCTAGCCCAGCGTTATAGGGCAATGGCTCTGGTGCTTCAGTCAGGGTCTGTACTGGCTCGTCTGTGAAGGCAGCAGATTGCTTCCGTATCTATGTGGAGCCGCACTGAACGAAGTCCTGTAGCCCTGGACTGAGGGCAGTCGTGCTCCCATTCCTAAGCCAGCGCCAACCCCCAGGCCGCCGCCTGGCTGTGTGAAGCCTTGGTTGAGCATGCTGGTGTAGGGTGAGGCCCCGTAGGCGAGGCCCAGGTTGTAGGGCCTGTGCTGATGGGTGCTCGGTAACACCACAGGCTGGATGTTCTTTCCAGGGGTGTTGAAGGCGAACTCGGGCGGCGGGCTGCTCGGCTTGGTCGGGGTGGAGGTGAGGGGGTCCAGCTCCTCGGCCTGTTTGGATGAGGCCGGGGGGAGGAACCCAGATGCCCCGCCGTAATCTGACGCGCTAAGTGTGGCGGCTGGCAAAACGCCAGACACCAGGGATGGGCGGGTCCAGTCGTCTTTGAAGATCTGAACGGTCAGTGTGGAGACCAGCGTGTGGAGGCGGTTGGTCACGTGGGCCAAGACCATCTGCTCGTTGGCATCCCGGCGAATGCGGACATGGACGGAGCCAGCCTGCGCGTCAAAACAACCAAATAAAAAAACGTTTACGAGACGAGGTTAATGAGTTCTGTTAGCCAGCGTCTGCCTCCCTCTGCTCTCTCAGGCCACCAAACTGCTCTCCTGTGCCAAATATGCCAACTATTTGAAAGAGCTGAGCGGCAGCGTTGCTGCCAAGACCGTTTCCACTTTTTTACTGAAAAGTTCATTTCTAATTGTGGGTCTCCAGCGTGTTTACTTTGTATTATATGCTGCTTGGTTGTTGAGCATGCTGGGCAGCTTAAACTCCCACCTTTGAAGCCTGGGACCAGCAAACAATGGATTATGCCCAGAGCATTCCAGGACAGACCCCACCTCCGGGGTGAAAACTAGGGCAAACTCAATGACCACTAAATAGTTTCAGTTTGATTAATTCAGTGAAAAACAAAGCCTAAAGTGTTGGGATGGAAAGAGCCTTTAACCCCACCAAACAGGAACATTTGGAGACCCACCAAGGCCAAATTACTAGCCCTTATTTCTCTCTCTCATCACATATTAGTCCCCAGTTTACTGCACTAAAAAGCTCAAACAGATCCAGTACATTTGACTTTATCTGTGTCGTGTGATCTGAGGAGATCTGGGAGCTTGAGTTCTTATTTGTAGCCCAAACTCATTACACTGTTTATTATATCTCCTCTTTGACCTGTCGTCTAGTCCGAGCACCCTCGCGAGAAATTCTGTGACAAACTGACGCCAAGTTTGTGATGCTCTCCGTTTTAGAAATCGGAGAAGATTTTAAAAAGTCATGTAGTGCACACCCAGCCTTAGGTGAACCGTGAAGCATCAGAATATCTGAAGGAAATCGAGAGTAGAGTTAATAATAAATCTGCTGGATAAATAAAAGAGGTAGATTAATGAGTTACCAAAGAGCCAAAGCCTACAGTCCAGAAGTGTTCGTTCCGCACTTCCAAAACTCCGTCCAGCGTAGAGACCTGGAAAAAGAACACATTTCATTTATATTTACGGCGTTTGAGAGACACTCGCATCCAGAGCCACTTACAGTTTAATCGTGTTTAAAGGTAGGTGTTAAGAGTCGTGCCCAAGGACTTCTACTGAGCTTGTCTGAGTGGTGAAATGAGACCCCAGACTGATTTGAGGAGGGCAATGGTGCTTCAACTCCTTTGCCGGGAACCCTGCATGGTTTCAGGCCCACAACACATCTGATGAGTTGAATGAGGTGTGCTGGGAAAGAGAATGGCTGAACCAGTAGAGAGCAGAGGATCCTCAAGACTGGAGATGGAAGGCATTGCACCCACCGCTGTTAATGGAATAGTTTGGTGAATAATCAGCTTAGAAATCATCCACTTATCATAGACGTAGCTCTTCAGCCAAGCATGGTGTCCAAATTAGCTTTCTGTGAATACAGCCCCAAAAAAGCTGGAGGTATACACACACACACACACAGGCCACTTTATTAGGTACACCTTGCTAGTAAAAGGCTGGACCCCCTTTTTCCTTCAGAACTGTCTTAATTCTTCATGTCAGGCTTTCAACAAGGTGTTGGAAACGTTCCTCAGAGATTCTGGTTGGTTATTTGAGTTCCTGCTGTCTTTCTATCATCTGGAACCAGTCTGCCCATTCTCCTCTGACCTCTCACATCAACAAGGCATTTTCATCCACACAACTGACCGCTCACTGGATATTTCCTCTTTTTCGGACCGTTCTCTGTGAACCCTAGAGATGGTTGTATCCCAGTAGATCAGCAGTTTCTGAAATACTCAGACCAGCCCGTCTGGCACCAACAACCACGCCACGTTCAAAGCCCCTTAAATCCCCTTTCTTCACCATTCTGATGCTCGGTCTGCACTTCAGCAAGTCGTCTTGACCACCTCTACGTGCCTAAATGCAGTGAGCTGCGGCCGTGTGATTGGCTGATCAGCTACTTGTGTTAACAATCAGGTGTACCTAATAAAGTGGCTGGTGAGAGTATATACAATTATGAACACTCAAAGAACCCTTTGCACGATTAAAGGGTGAATGGGTTCTTCAGACTAACAGAGAACGTGCTGTAGAGGAGCCTTTTTACTCTGATCTTACTGCACCTTCCATCCAGCAAATCTACACAGACGCATACAGACTGACGTTCATCTTCCATCCATATCTTCTATAATCTGGGAGAACGTATTACTGTACAACTAATACTACTGTATATACGGCGTATGTGTGTATATATTTAGAGTCTTTATTTTTTCATATATATATTATTTGTATTTAAATTCTACAAGGGGGCACCTAAGATTTTCACTCACCTTGTACCTGTGTAAAGGTGACGTGCCAATAAAAGTGACTTGATTTTTGGAAAGGTTTCTATACAGCACCAAAAAAGTACAGCTTCTACTGTATGCTTGACATCGCAACAATAAAAGGAACCATTTTGGTGCTATGCAGAACCCTTTCCAAAACAGTTCCATATAGAACCATGTACAGCACATTCTCAAGCTGAAGAACCCTTGAATAACTGCCTTTTTTAAGTGTGAACATCTGGGGAAGATGAAAACTGTAAAACTGATTATTTAGCAAAAAGTTGCCACATCATGACATCTTTGATGCGTCATCACCACATTATTGGTCGACAACCGTAAAACGTACCTCTCTGAGGAGCTTGTCAAGCTGACCGATGACATGAGAAGGTGTGGTCTGCAAAGACACAAATAGAGAGTTAGCATTAGTCCCATTTCTTTCCTCACCGACTTCCACTCCAACTCTTTTCTCCCGATGCTCTTATGAATAAAAGTGCTAAAAAGGTTCTTTGCCATAGAAGAACCAATTCAGCTCCTTGACCCTTTTGCTGCCATACGGAGGCTAAAGCAGGGAGCTAATAGCAGGGTTACAGTGATCCGGCCGTGTGTCTGTGCTGGATTTCTGGGTTGTGGGGTTGGGTCAGCTGGTCTCTCTCACTCTGGCCAGTGAGGTCAGGCTCCTCTGAGCGTCCTGGTTTATAATATGACGAGATATAATAGATGTGAGTGGGTTTGGGTGATTTTGGGGCTGGACTGCTGGATGATGGACGGTCACAGGTGGGTGAAATCACTCCGGGTGGTAAGTCTGATGAGTGACCTGATGTTGAATCATGCCGCTGTTTTAACCCTTTGTTGGAATATGAAGTCAGAGCAACAATATCGGGATTTTGGGTGATTTTCCGAGCTGAATCACTCACTGATGCTGACGTCGCAGCTCGATGACGAATGGTAGCTAGTTAGGGGCGGGTCTGCTCAACGTCCTGATACGTGCATCATGTCTGTAGCTTAAACCGTTCTGAAGGTATGAAGACTAGAAGTGACCTACGTTTTTGCCCACAAAGTGCTGGGTTCGGTTAAACAACCCTTTAATGCTTGAACCATTTTTTATAAATATTTACAAAAGAAGAAACTTTTTAATGTTTGAGAAAGAACCTCCACATGACGCCAAGAGGTCAAACCAACCAGAAGCCGAGAACCAGTTCAAGAGCTTAAAAGTGGACACCTTCCAAAAGGGAGAAAGCACAACTACAAGACTTTCGGTGACGTGTACCTGTAGAAGGACCTTTCCGCTGTACACACTCATGGGGTACATTGTACCAAAGGTCATCAGGGCGATCGCCACTGCGGAGGCCGTGTCCACTGCATTGTAGTTGCTGGAAAATGCAGAAAACGGTGCGATTAACTGTACATCTGTATTAATAAACCTGTCTAGCAGTGAGTTTATCAACTTTTTTGTCAATTTGATTTGTCAATCATCCTTTAAATCACCCTGAACATAGACTTTCCTTCTGTGAGTAGCTTAAAGAGAAGCTGGAGGTACACACACACACACACACACACACACACACACACACACACAAACACACACAAACACACACAGGCCACTTTATTAGGTACCCCTTGCTAGTAAAAGGCTGGACCCCCTTTTTCCTTCAGAACTGTCTGAATTCTTCATGTCAGACTTTCAACAAGGTGTTGGAAACTTTCCTCAGAGATTCTGGTTGGTTATTTGAGTTCCTGCTGTCTTTCTATCATCTGGAACCAGTCTGCCCGTTCTCCTCTGACCTCTCACATCAACAAGGCATTTTCGTCCACACAACTGACCGCTCACTGGATATTTCCTCTTTTTTGGACCGTTCTCTGTAAACCCTAGAGATGGTTGTGTGTGAAAATCCCAGCAGATCAGCAGTTTCTGAAATACCCAGACCAGCCCGTCTGGCACCAACAACCACGCCACGTTCAAAGCCCCTTAAATCCCCTTTCTTCCCCGTTCTGATGCTCGGTCTGCACTTCAGCATGTCGTCTTGACCACCTCTACACGCCTAAATGCAGTGAGCTGCGGCCGTGTGATTGGCTGATCAGCTATTTGTGTTAACAAGCAGGAGGTACCTAATAAAGTGGCCGGTGAGTGTATATAGAAAGGTATTTATGTAGTTAGCAGCATTGCTCTGCATACAGGATCTAAAAACTGCTTGTTCTGCTTGGCAAAACAGACCCAAGCAAACTGTAAGTCATTAATTCCCTCTCCAGCTGTAATCTCATGTCAAACGGACATTTAGCCATGCAAGCTTTTTGTTTTTGTTAATTACTGGCCACGATGGTTCCCATCAAACCAGTTATGATGGCTGTGAGTGTTTAAATGCTCAGGATGCCACGTGGCATAAATTCTGCTCTACTGCATGTGAGACATTAGAAGTCACAGTTGTCCACATTAGAGTTCTTGATGCTTCATCAGAGTCTTCGTTATTTTATTTGTTTATTATCCCACTTATGTACTCAGGCCTATTCAGTTGACGGCAGCACAAAAGCGCAACAGTTTGTCAGATCAGCGGAACAAGACAGAAACGAGGCGGGCAGTGCATCAACCAGTGCGATCGTTCCTTTAAAAAGACATGCAGAACACCCTGATGCTCTTACTTGATCTCTATCAGCATGTAAGTGATCCCAAGAGCGAACGCCCCAGCCAGGTTGATCAGGACAAAGGGATTCATTCGGGGCAAAAGAAAGCTGCTCAACGCTGGGACGATCCCACAGAGACTGCAAACACAAACACAGATTAATGATCACAAAAATCTCTCTGACTCCAGTAATGGACAGTAATAATTAATAATAATAATAATAATAATAAAATGGCCAGAAAGGTTCAACAGCAGTAGATGTTTGGTCTCTGCATGTAATAATAATAATAATAATAATAATAATAATACATTGGATTTATAACGCACTTTTCATTTATAGTAAATCCCAAAGTGCGTACAGTGTAAAACATAAAAGATAATAACAATAAAAAAAAAAAAAAAAAAAGGGCTCTCTCACTGACCATTGGTCACACTCTCTTATCCAAACGTGCCATTTCAGCTGGATGACTTTTTGTATGAGACCAGCAAATAATACAAACAAACAAACAAAAACGATCTTCACTTCTATACGGTCCTGAGCACTGAAGAAACAGATGGACTACAGTCTGTAACTGTAGAACTACAGAGTGGAACTATACGGTCAGTGGAGCTGATAAAGTGGACAGTAGAAACGAGGAGGTGGTCAGAACGTTAGGCTTGACCGGTGTATAAGCCAATGTATCAGTATAAAGAACACAAGCAGACCAACTAGATCATGAACAAAATAAAATACAGCATATTGATCTGCAGGAAAACATAAAAGTTGACAGGAAATGTAAAAATTCCGAATGGCAACTCCTTGAGTTAAGGGTTAATTCACTGTGTTCTGAGCAGGAATGATTAAGGACACAAAAGGTTTGGCAAATTCTTATGACCAGTAACCGATTCATTAATCGCCCATTAATCTTTAATCAGCAAGTAAACTCGGCACTTGCCACAAACAGCAGCGCACGTCATTAGAATGAGCATAAATAAGCAGTAAAGCAGTCATTATTGGCGAGAGATGGGGCTGTGATGTGGGCAGATTTCGTAATCCTGAATATCTGATAATCTCCTTGATGCACTGATATAATTTGAGTATGAACGGAGCAGTGCGACTCCGCTGGAGCTGGTCAACACAGCTTGCGGAGATAAAAAAAAAACCCTTCCTGTTGTTTTCAGTGGCCCGTCCACTGTGTTTTAATCCCGGCGGCTGAGATTACGGCAAGACAAACAAATACTTGATATTGTTCACCTAGTACTAAAGCCTCAATCCACTCCTGAGAGCAAAGGCAACGCACACCAGGTTTATGTAATGCGTGCCCCCGAATGAGGTGGCTACGAAGAGGAGCGGAGACAAGTGCATGACATTGTTTCGGCTTTTTTTAAGCATGGAGAGACGAGAAGAGAGTACATCCTGTCCACGTTGAAGGCCAAGCAATCATATCCCCATTTCATTAATGGCAGATCTCAATCCGAGCGTTCCTGGGCGAACTAAGAGCTGACGAAAGGAGAACGGACCTCAAATGACCCAGTAAGGAGCACAAATAATCCTATTTAAAATATGCCAGGCATTCATAACCAACAGGAGAAGTGACTGTTTCCATGTAAAAGGGCACTGAGCCTCTATTAAAGCGTCCTGGCGAATTCCAGAGATCGATTTTAACGGAGAATAACGAAAGCTGAGAAAACTGAACTACTTTTATGTAATTATAAAGCCATAAGAATAAGGGACGTACTGAAAGCATCGTTTGGGAAGACGGTGAAAATATTTTGCCCAAGAATTCCGTCAAACAACGAATTCGTATCTTAACTGGAGCACAAAAGGGAACATGAACGTGGTGTTAACCCTGCATGATGTTGCCTCAGGGCAACAAACTCATTTTCCCCAATTTACAATAACATTATTAAGATTAAGATTAACTGACCCTTATTAGTCCCACAACGGGGAAATTTCACCTCTGCATTTAACCCATCTGTGAAGTGAAACACCACATACACACTAGGGGGCAGTGAGCACACTTGCCCGGAGCGGTGGGCAGCCCTATCCACAGTGCCCGGGGAGCAGTTGGGGGTTAGGTGTCTTGCTCAAGGACACCTCAGTCATGTGCTGTCGGCTCTGGGGATCGAACCGGCGACCTTCCGGTCACAAGGCTGGTTCCCTGACCTCCAGCTCACGACTGCCCCCTATACACATTACATATATTTAACGACGATGATAGGATTATCAATAAGGGGAAGAGTTTTAATTATCCAACAGAAGGCATGTACTTGGTCCTACTCTCTTTTTTAAAAAACGTCCAGCATTTTTATTTTTGTTATGAGAATTTGCAGCAATAGGTTTGTTGCCTAGAAGCAACATCACACGACAGTGGAATGGACTTGAATTGAATAGCCAGCTCCAAAAAAAATAAATCAAGGACCATTTTATGCAAAATGCGTACGCTCTCAATGTGTGCGGCAGAGGGTTAAGGAGGTTACGCTGTGTGTAGAATCAGCTCATCAGGCTCTCCCAACACGAACACCTGCTGAATTCCCTTGGCTATTTTTGAATAACTAAACAGGCTTTCAAGTGTATTCCTCCGGGTATTTGTTTGCTCCTTGTTCCTTTTTCAGTGGACTACAGATCACCTATGCACCGTAACGTGCTCCGACTTTCCGACCCCAACAATCATCTATGGGACAGAGGTTGTACCTCAGCCAGATCACCAACCAACTAACTGTAGTTCAGCCAGTATAAACACCTAACGTCAGGGACGGCAGGTGTCCAGTTCAAGCAGATAGGCAGGCTTAAAAGACTGAGCTCCTGGAGACATTTAAAGTTTGAATATTTCAAGTATTCATATAATATTTCAAGGCCAACTACAAGTGTGTCTATTTTACTGGCGATGTTTTTATGCATTTTAAACACACAGTGGTCAGTTTGGTTTATAGGTTAATTAAACATTAATTAAACATGAATTAAAGCATAGGCGTTCTGTGGCCCACAGATGTGTTGAGATTCTTTAATATTGGCCTTTTAGTGCTCTAACAGTAAGAATGCCTGGGTTCGACTCCCCAGCCGGGTAACCAGGGTCCATTCCGTCTGTGTGGGTTTCCTTCCACAGGCCAAAGACGTGGTCAGCCCAACTGAAGGTACTTATTTGCCCCTAGGTGTGAGTGTGTGTATGTCTGTCTGCCTGCCCTGTGATGGACTAGCGACCTGTCCAGGGTCCATAATATCTGTGTGTGCCAAATATAATACAATACAATATATCCTACAATCCAGCTGCTGTAGACAATCTGACGCAATTTAAATGTAAAATCAGGTAAATATTGGATCGACAGCAGGTCAATATTTACGACCCAGCAATATTTTACCATTTCACTATATCATTTACACGTCCGAGTGAAGGTGTATTACTACTGTAAATCTTTTGACTACAGTAATGTTGCACTGCTTCAGTTTTCAACATGCCTTCTTGACTTACACCCACGTGAAAATGTACATCCAAGAACTAAAGGCAAGTGTGTATGTGTGCCAACAGCTGCTGGTTTTGAAATGATGAAAAGATCTTGACAATTTGGCCTGAAACACAATATCTCCACATCCATTATTTAGACAAGCCAATGGAGCGAGTCCACACTCCACAGCCTTCTGGAGTGGCAGCAGAACTGGTTTGTTCACTGGTGGAGAGGGGAGGAAATCTCACCCCAGGGCAAAGTGAGGTACCGGGCGTGGACCTAACGCCAAACAGCTGGGCCGTCACAGACTGCAGCTCTGCCCCTAAAGGTCAGTAATGGATTTTTTTGCCATGCAAGACTAGCAAACCAACTAACCCAATCCACCGACCAAGTCCAGACAAATTCTTGTATCAACCAGGCTTGAGCCATATTTTAAACAGTTTAAACAACACGGACATCAATTTTAAGATTAAAACAATTTTGCTAACCAATAATACCAGCTAATGAATTTTTACTTGGTCAAACATCAATTAGGTCCTTGGTCTTCACCAGCTGTACCAAAATTAAATCATTTTTCTAAATAAAATCTGCTCCTACTACTCCTAGACTTGCTTACGTCCAATAAAAAAATCCATGTGAAACAGGAAACAGTGTGAAATATTTATAATATTTAGTGCTACTGAAATTGAGTAATAATAAACATCTAGTAAAGTAATAAACTTGGCTTAAAACCTGCTGATCAGAACGGTCCGAGGACAATCTGGGTCCACATTACGCCACATTAGACGACAGAAAGGCAGATCTAGCTTGATGGCTCAGTTATGTTTGCTAGGTTAGCTTTCGCTTGGTTGTTAGCTTTCTCTCGGTAAGCTTGTTGAACACAGTGAGGGGAGGGGAGGGGAGTGCGGGGGGGGGGCACAGATTTGTTAAAAGCTGTGTGGGTGAGAAAAGCCCCATTAGTCCCGTGATTGGTGAGGATACCGCTTACATAAGATTCACCCAAGATTAGGACCAAGCAGTTTATATTAAAGAGGAGACTTTTGGCTAAATAAGTTGTCTATTTATTCTCTTCGCATTAGGAGCGTCCCTTCACCACAATACGAGAGACGCACATGCATGGGATGCGCTTTCATTACTTCTGAGAATACGAACTCATTCTGAGGTTGTACGAATGTGTAAAATATACAATGAAAGCTCGTTTTTATTGGGTGTCCCTTTCAAAACGGTTTCACCGTCTCCTCCACGTCATAAACTGCTGATTAATTGCTACCTAGGAAATTCTTAATAATTGACCCTACTATCTGTTACTCGGCGGCTTTAGGAAATATTTAGGATGCTTCCTCATGATCGGCGGCAGAACTCGGAGGCAATGACCCGTTATTTATTAAAATAACTCTTTAGACGGAGATCTTCTCCGAGGCCAGATGGTAGGTAGTATACACGGGAACCTAGTGAAGTGAAAAGCAACGAATGGGATCAGCCCTGTTTTAGGAACCTGTCAAAAATGTGGAGTTTTGTTTTTTAAAGTATTTCTTTTTCTGAGGATGGCCTTGCTTTGGTTGGGGTGGTGGGTTATATGTATGTATTTTCATGGTACCACGTACTCACTGCTCACAAATACACTGCAATTGCTAAAAATCTATTAAAAATGTGTTTCACAATCAAAAGCGTGCTTTACCGGGGGGATTTTTGTTTACACTGACAAACCCGTAGGTTCCATTTAATGGATTTTACCATGAACAACAACATATCGGACGCTCATACTGTCCTTTTTTTGGCGACAGCATTTCTGCAAAGCATTTAATAAAACAATCATTCACAAATTTCAAAAGAAAGGAGTTGGGCAATAAGAGGACATCTAGCGGTGGGATTTCTGCTGATACAGAGTTTACATGCATTTAATAATCCGATAACTGCACAAAATCTGATTTGATCAATGCGTTTAGATACACTTGGAATAATCAATCAGATAATGGGGAAACTCCGGACCTACATGAGACCAGATGTCTGCTTTACATCCAGCCAATAAAGTAACAACCGCAACGTAAAACTCAAACTGCAGCTTTTTTAAAACATCGTTCCGCTTTACCTGAAAATATGAATGTACATCATCTACAAGATAAAGAAAAAGGAGGATTGAAGTTTCTTCAAGCATGTATTTGGCTTTAGTATCGCACCAAAAGTGTCGCGGCGACGCTGTTCGCTTATTTCCAGTACCGCCGTCTGTTTTCACACATACTCAGACTGAGACATCCGAAAGAAATCAGAGTAAGCGCTCACAGCACTGAGGAATCTGACCGCTGAGCTAAAATCCAGCTCTCTTAATCGGATGACTAAGGTCACACTCTGATCAGACTGTGCTGTGTACATGACCATTTGAATGATCAGACAACTGCAGAGTGTTGAGCGCACGGACAAGCACTCACTGATAAACCTGCATGTAAATGTTAAACACTGGATTTTCAGCGCTGCTTTTTTAGACTGTGAATCCCTAATGTCTCACTCCTTTGGAATACTGGTCTCTCTGCCACCAAGTCCAAATCTGCAGGCATCCGTTCAGATTCGAAAGATAAGGACCGATTCAGAAAGCTGACTCGGCGAAAGAGGCTCTTACCTTCGACTCAGGTCAGCTACATGCTCCTGGAGCCAACTGGTGCTGGCAGCTGTGGGCGACAGAGACAGGGAATATTCAGAATAACGCAATCCTCACCCCTTTCGCCTCGACCTAACATATGTCCCCACTTAGGGTCCTCACTCGAGGTAACAGTAGCCCCTTTGCCATTTGATCGGGCTGGGGTCACGCCAAGTCCCGAAACCCCAGCATGAGACACTCGTTCACTTATAAGCGCACACAAACACTTACCTTCTTCAAGGACATATCTATAATATGATACACAATATTGATAAAAGGCTCCTTTCCTCATCACACTGATGTAATATAAACAAACCTCCAGGACAAAACAGTGAAATTCTCTGCTGTCAGCTCATATAAACTCAATACGCTGCTGCCTACTACCCTGGCTGGCTTGGCTGGGTGAGGGTTAGCATCAACATAGGAACAAAAACCAGGCGAAATCAGCCCCAACAGCAGCATTTCCGCAAAATCATCTCACATAAATCAGTCATTATCTCTCAGAGTCGAATACAGGTGTGGATTTTTATCAGTTTCAATGCGTCTTTGTTGTTGACAGAGAAGAATGAATGAGACATTTGAGTGCAACTGGGCAATAAGATGACTTTTATTGTGTTGCATTACGCCACAATATGCTTCTCTGAGCTGGTGGAGATCAAGAACATTGGCCAGCTGCATGTTTTATAAACTTGGTAGAGATAGCATGATGCTACTTTTTTGCTCGATATCTCTACAGATTGAAATGAAATAATGCAAAACAACATTTTAGTCTAGAAAAGAAAGAAAAAAAAAAAAAAGAAACCTACTTCACTTTTAATGTAAGTCATGAAAAGTAGTTAAATGTGAGTAATGTAATGGGCCAGTCGTGGGCTGGACGTTAGGGAACCAGCCCTGTGACCAGTCCATGACTGAGGTGCCCTTGAGCAAGGCACCTAACCCCCAATTGCTCCCCGGGCGCCGTGGATAGGGCTGCCCACCGCTCCAGGCAAGTGTGCTCACTGCCCCCTAGTGTGCATGTATGTGGGTGTTTCAGTGTACAGATGGGTTAAATGCAGAGGGTCTAATTCCACAGTTGGCTGAAGGGTCTGAATTCAATTCAAGTCAATGGAACCAGGATTTGTTCTACGTTATTTTGGGCCGTTTTTATTTTGGTCTGTACATCATGAAATTTGCACACAATGTAAAGAGCAACAGGTGTTCAAATGATGCCAAGAACAGAAAAATGGAGATATGAGGTTTTGTTCCAACAGCAGTGATAAATATATCTTTTTTTTTTTACATTTTCCAGTTTTTGACATAATATGAAAGCATATGTTGCCCTTTACACTGTGTGTAAATTTTATGGTGGACTAAAAGAAACGACCCAAAATGACCTGGAAAGAATTTTGGTTCCATTGGCTTGAATTGAAAGTAAAGTAGGTTTTAACCTTCTACTGTAAAGTCACCATTTTGGAGATACGAGGTTTTCTTCCGACAACAGCGATATATATATAATAATATATAATAATATATAATATATATTATATATATTTAAGCATGTGAGAGTATATACTTGGCTTGTATTTTGCTGTGTGAATGTGCAGAGCTGTAATTAACATGATTTGGTGTCAAAGCCCTGAGGATCCGACTCTGTAAGCATGTTAGCATCAGAGTGTTAATCCTAGCTTACACTGCACAAGTTTCAGGTCTTGTTTTCATGCATTTAGCAGGGACTGACAATAAAAGGACTCAAAATGCCCCGTTAGCTGCGCCGGTTCTGTAGGCGCTGGCGAGCCCAATGGCTAAACCAGCCTGACTGCTGGACCATTTAAGGTCAGCAAGAAGCTGGAAAAAAAGCCACTTCAGCTTCATCTGGAGATGGAAGGCATGAAAGGGTTGAGGGCATTGCTCTGTTTCACAGCATCAGTAGGTCAGTGCTGCTTTGTCCTGTTTGCCAGTGTTGGCTGCCAGTGCCAGCTAATGTTGCTTACATTATTCGCTGTGCTGTTCTTCACTCTAACGTTGCATCATGGCCTTTGTCCATGCAGCGCTTGTGATTGATTTTATGGCCATAAGAAAATATGAATAAATTAAAAATGCGCTTCCATGATTCTGGGGGCGGAGCTTCTGAAGGCCCAATGAAGGGAGGGGTGCATCTGTTCTGGTGTTAAGAACTGCTTCTGCGCTTTTCAACGTGGCTTTCGACCAATCGTGTTGGCCCCAGAAACACTCATCTCTACTAACAATAATCGATCATGTTGATCAGTTGTTGCTGCCCTAGAACTGACCAGCAGGATAACACGACTTGAAAAGCTTATGGTGCTTCATTCTGAGTAGGAGGCAGGTAGACAGCAAAGAAGGTCTAACCTGGCCACAGTTCTCTTAAACAGCTTAATTGCATAAGAAACAAAAGCCAATTACTGCCTCTTAGAGCTGTCATCGGCCAAACTGTCCCATCTGGACCAACTGAAGATGCGGTGAGGCCTCTGAGCAGGGGGCATCCCTCGCAGAGGGACAGCCTGTAAACATTTACACACATGTGCCTCCTCGCTAGAGAGCTGTGTACAGTGTTGAGAGGCATAAATAAGGCAAAACCAGCCCACACTCCTCTTTCCAGTCTGACCCCTGCTCTGCAGCTGGCAAGGCTACCTACTAACGGAGACGGACACACGCAGAACTGCTAAGATGAGATAAAGCAGGGGAAAAGTGAAGAGTAATCATCAGTAATACCACAGCAAATGATCATTTTGTGAGTTCCTGATCAGTTAGGCTGGATTACTTTGAGTTTAGACTTTAGATAAACAGCAAACAGTTAAAACAAAATCACTGCCAAATACCAGATTCCAAAAATCTACCCTTAATTGAGAGTCCAGAACACCATTTAAAATCCTGGAGCTCCATCCTGACATTGGTTTTGCAGGGGGCGCTGGCATAAATGGAGAGAAAATCAGCAGCTCATCAGAAGCAGACAAGGATTTAGTCGTCTATGGCAGACAATTAGGCCTGAGCCCCTCTTACAGCAGGCCGGATTTACACACAACACTGGGGCCAAATGAAGGGTGAGATCAGGGTCAATGTGTGTAAAACAAGGAACATCCAATAAGAGAGCTGGTCTAGAACCAGCTCTCTTTCCGTTCATCTAACCACGTTTAATTACATAGGAGAGGCAGAAACTGATCCAGGATCAGCCCTCTTGCACACAAGCCTTGGAGACTTCAGCCCTCTGCTGGCCAAGAGAAGGAATGACCACTTAAAAAAGGCCAGTGAACAAGAAAGGACTAATCGAGGAGCTCAATACATGCCAGGTTTATTAGAAACGAGGGACCTACACTGACTGGCCATTTTATCAGAAACATCCACCATAGGGGTGCATTTTGTAGGTCTACTGACTGTCAATCCATCCCTCCTGCACTGCACACAGGCCTGATTCACAAATACGGCTTGGGTGTGGCGTGGGCGACGCGGAGAGTCTTGCTTTTTATTTAGGCGCTCATGTTCACTAGTCAGCACTTTGACACGGGCTGTACGAGCGACGCGGCAGAGCGTCCCAGACGCCGCACTGGAGCACTGCGGTGTTTAGAGAATAGGCCTGCGTCACGCAACAAAACACCCTGAAATAAGCCTTAAAAACATAGAAAAATTAGGTAAAGTTTTATTTAACTCATGACGAAACACTAGTTAAACCTTCCGTGCTGCAGACAGATTTCCTAGTTTATTCACCAGTCTTGAAATCTTTGCCTAATCTTCAGTGATTGCAGCTAACGTTGGGACATGTGTTCAGGGTGACCGCGAGGATTCTCTCCACCAATCAGAAGCCTGCAGAGTTACTGTGCCACCTTTTGGTTTCGGCTCAGCTCACTTGGAACCTGTGACACCAAAAAAGTACCGGGTACCAGGTAAAAGACTTGGCTAACAGAAAACCCGAAGAGTCGAGCTGAACCGATCTGGCACGTAAACGTCGTTGATGACACTGAGGTGTTAAAACCCGCTGCACTGCTGCTGGGCTGCTGTCCATCCAAGAGCTAAACGATGCCATAGCTTCTCTCTCTCACAAACGTTCGGGAAAAACATTTACTTTTCAAACAGTCTTACCTTCAGACACGTAGACGAACGGCTTGTTCTTCACCGAAAGCAGAGTCAACAGGTTAAAAAAGAGAGCCACAAAGGTCCCGACTAAAAGGCGCCCCCTGCAGGAAAAACAACATTAAAACGTTGAAGCAAGTCCACAGCAAATATCAACACACGCTTAATCCGTTCAAAACCACCACATCAACAGCAGCGCCACCTTTCACCACACAAAGCAGTTAAGGTCAGGCTGGGACAGAATTAGGTCCGACAGATTAGAGAGTGTAGGTGGTCTGCAACGTTACAGCATTATCTGAATGTATGACATGATTATCGCGGGTCTTAATGCAAACGTATTAGCGGAGGAATTTTGGTCTGGATCAGAGGCAAATGTTGCTAAGAAGAGTAATCAGACAGGAGGAAGTGGGGGGTCTTGGTCGGGAGAAGCGAGTATTAATCTGTGCTTTGATTTGGAGGAATGCGCTATGATTAGCTGGGAATCCTATTTTGGGGACGGCAGGATGGACTTGAGCCCAGCTGGACTCATCCGAAACAGGCTGCTGTTGTCTCTCGGCAGTGCTGCTGGAGCAGGTGCTCTGTGTGTGTGTCTGTGAACGAACAGTCTTGCTATATACACACACACACACACACACACACACACACACACACACACACACCAATATTCTCTGAGCCAAGCTTTGGTTGACTAGAGTGTCTGCCTGGGATGACCGTCTTGCTAGAATGTCCAGCGATCACCAAACTTCATTCTGCGCGCCGAGGGCATCATACTCTTTCCTAGAATGGTCTGATACTGCAGTGAGTCCATGAAAGTCACCTGCTGAAGACCACCAGCTTCAGAAGCAATCAGATGGGCTGATCCGCCTCCTTACTGGACTGCGGCACTAGACATACCACCGATTTATAAGTCAAGAGAGTTACACTGTATTCCAGGTGTGGCAACCCAAATGTTAAGAAGAGCCATTTTGGCCTTTCAATAAAAACCAAACCACTTTGGGAGCCTCAACATTTTATGGCCATTTTACCATCCTGGCTGTAAATGTGTCTCGGTGTGAAAACACAGACTCACTTTGCTCTGCTTTACGCTTCAGCTCCGCTACAGCTGCTTCTCCAGCAGGAAACCTTTCCACAAAAGTAGATCAGTTTCTGTAAAACGTCTCTCAACGTTCGACTTGTTACGAGGCTGAAGTCGCTTCACCAGCTTCTTGCTCTAATTTTCCCGTTCCACCAGCATTTAAGAGTTGAAGGATCAGCAGAGCTTTATTTTACTGTAGAGGAGGATTATTTTATTACTACCTACTGATCTGATTCAGCTGTGGAGCCGCGACAGGGCAGTAGAAGAGCTGCATGTTGCCGACCCCAATGTGTTAGAAATATATTATCATCTGTTGTCTGTGTTGCTATGGTGACCAGCCGTCTGCGCTGATCTTCAGGGTTAAAGGGTGAATCAGCAGTTCTACATTAACTCCAGCGTTTAAGACCATTTACTGTTAAACTGTGTTGAAGGATCAGCAGAGCTTTATTTTACTGTAGAGGAGGATTATTTTATTATTACCTACTGATCTGATTCAGCTGTGGAGCCGTGACGGCAGTAGAAGAGCCACGTGTTGCAGATCCCGATGTGTTAGAAATATAAAGCCAATTACCCCTCACTACAGACTTTCCCCCAAAAGACTGCGTCCACAGACCAGTGCATGCTAAAAACTGAGGTGCCGCACAGGGGCTGAATATTTATGAAACGGCTAAAGATTTTCATGCTACTCAGAATTTGTCACAAAACATACAGAAATGTTGCTTCACTTCTTTTAGGCCTTCCTAAAAAGAAAGAAATAGGCACAAAGGGCTGAATACTTTCAGGTGCAACTGCATGTCGAGAGTGCATGAGCAATGCAAAGCCAAGCTTACGTGTGCACCTCCGGCTGCTCCACGAACCGCTCCACACTGTAAGACAGAGAACATGACCATGACCATCACACTGTATGCAACAACCAGCATATCGGTACAACAACATGTCGCTGCTGTCAGAACAAAACCTCGTACCTCCAAAATTGTAACTTTACAGGAGAATCAAAAAACATACTTTACTTTTAATGCAAGTCAATGGAACCAGACGTGGAAATTCTTCATGATATTTCTACGCAATGTAAAGGGCCACAGGTATTTTCAAACTACATCAAAAACTGAAAAATATACAATATACTCGTATAACACTAAGACCAGCGTGCAGGTCAGCTGGGCTGCACATCATCATTTCTTTATTATTGTGACGTTGGCCTGTGCAGTAATGATATTGCTCTAAGACGAAACTGTCAACATCTTTTGAGAGACTCGCTTTCAGCTCCTCAAAGAACCTGCAGACACGCCTCCAAAGCTCAGAGAAGCAGGTTGATTTTCTGAATCAAACCCATTCAGTGGTGCTGAGGTCTGGACTCTGGGGCGGTCAGCCCATCGTCCAGCTTCTTTGTTTGGTGTGTCCGTCTCCTTTTCTCAGTGAGGTTCTTCTTGATCAGCTACACGTCCTTTCAGACCCACAGCGCTGAGTGGTCTTCTCACAGTGGAAGGATGGACAGAAACACCTGTGGATGTTTTCAGATCTGAAGCAGCTCGATCTTCTCCTCTCTCTCAGAGATCAAAGCTTTCAGTGCTGTTTATCTGATGGGGGCGGTTTTGGGGTCGACCAGCTCTTCCAGGTGGTTGTTAGGGGTCACATTCGCCTTTAATCATTTTCTAAACTCCAGCTGAGTTTAGCTGAGGTGAGTTTGCGCAGTTGCTTATATGAATATTAGTGTTTGATGGGGAACAGAATGCCAGCGAGATCTGTGGGAGCAGCTTTTGTTGCAGCTACAACTCGGGGGCTGTAAGACTGGAAGGATTACCTCATATTTAATCTCCTCAGAAATATCATTTAAAAATGAAAACTGTGTACTTAATAGCCGTTTTGACCAGCAAAATGTAGCAATATGATTGCAATAGGACATACTGGAATACGGTACCGTGTTTACAATCTTTAGAATGCACATGATGAAAGACTCGCATACTCACACTACAGACGGGTAAACGGCTGCTGTCACCACACCAGCTCTGAGCTCAGCAGCAATTGTAAGCGAAAGTAAGCTTGCCTAAGCTTCAGGGTGAAATGGTCAACTTGCACACATCTAGAAGCTTTGACATTAGCTGTTTAAAGCCACACACACACATTCTCTCACACTCACAGCTACATTCCTGCCCTAAGCAGTGCGTGGTGGTCCTCCCCCTCCTGTGAATGGGTAGTGACCGGCAGGTAAACCCCACTCTGGGAGGCCTGGACCTGAGCTCTGATCAGCATTCCCACAGCTATGAAATATTCATAAGCGCCATTTTGCACACGAAGAGCAGAGATGGGAGCAGAGATGGGAGCAGAGATGGGAGCAGAGATGGGAGCAGAGATGGGAGCAGAGATGGGAGCAGAGATGGGAGCAGAGATGGGAGCAGAGATGGGAGCAGAGATGGGAGCAGCTCACCTCTCCTTGAGAATAAACAGAGCGCCTAGCTGAACCAGCACTGTGGAGGCAAACACTGCCAGCACCTCGAACCGCTCGAAACTGAGGAAAGAGCACAAAGGAGAAACAAACACATAAATATATACAGAAGTACACGCCCTTTACATTGGCTTAACGGTTCATAACGGAGGAACCAACAGAAATGATCGCAAAATTCTGAGGAATATTAACATGTTACATTACTGTACATTTGACAAGTGAATGTAGGTGGTACTTATTGTAATCTAAAAGGGCAAAAAGAGGTATTTAACCACACACACACACAGTATGGTGCAAAAGCCTTAGGGGGAGAATATATATATATATACACACACACACACACACACACACACACACACACACAATAAGTCTGCTTTGATTTATAATCACAATCACTGTACTATTACCACCACATATATACATGTATTGTCGGAAGAAAAACTCATATATCTCTAAAATAGTAACTTTACAGGAGAAGGGAAAACCTACTTTACTTTTAATGGAAGTCAATGGAACCGGACGTCTTTCCAAGCAATTTTGGGCCGTTTATTTTGGTCCATTCATCACGAAATTTACAAACAATGTACAGACCAAAAGGCATTTTCAAAATATACTAAAAACTGAAAAACGTCAAAAATGGAGATGTGAGGTTTTCTTCCAACAGCAGTGATATACACATACAGACATACACACAGATATATACACACACAGATATATACACACACAGATATATACACACACAGATATATACACACACAGATATATACACACACAGATATGTAGTCCTAATTGAAAGTTTCCTCACAGGCAGGTATTCAAGATTCATCCACCCAAATAACATTTCCAGTCATGAACAGTCCAACACTTGTGTCTCTTCACTCACTGTAACCAGGCAACTTGGTGAGCAGAATGAGATGTGATAAGAATTTCCTGTATGCTGGGATTTTTGCCACCGCTGGTCAACCTGTGTGACCGTACACTTCGATACACCTTCAGCTGCTTTCTTCACAATGTGGCCTTTGGCCGCCCAAATGCAGTCACTCCTTTTTGCCGATCATTAACATCTGATCTGCGACCCGTTTTCCACACATCGAAAGAGACTCGCTGCACTGTACCACCTTTTCTCAATCTATGAATCCTGTCGCACACCCCGCAGGTATTCGTAGCCTGATCATCCTCGTGCAACGTCATCTGCAGGAGTCATAAGTTACTATGACCTTAAACACACAAGGTGACCGATTTTTTTTTGTCTGAGGAGCTTAAACATTCAGCACTGTGTGAAAGTTTTAGGCATCTAAGCAATTTTTAAAACAAGTGACCTCAGTGAGTTTATCACAATATACATTAGAATAAATTCATATTCATAATTCAGATAAACAGAAAAACTATAAACAGTAACAAGAATTTCTCGGGTCCATATTTTTCCTGGACACCTTCACAGCCGCCACAGAGACTCGTTAATATCATCAATGACATCATGAGCTCAATTTACTGAGCACTGATTGGTCAAACCAGGAGCTGCTTTATAACTACATATAATACTGGGCTTCCTCGAGGAGGAGAGGCTTGGAGATGGGTCAACACACACACTGACGTCCAGAACATCACTTTTTAAATTACATTTATATATACATACATATACATATACATACATATATATATATATACACACACACACACACACACACACACACACACACACACACACACATATATATATATATATATATATATATATATATAGAGAGAGAGAGAGAGAGAGAGAGCTGTTGTCAGAACAAAACCTCATATCTCCATTTTTGACATTTTCCAGTTTTTGACAGAATATGAAAATATATGTTGCCCTTTACACTGTGTGTAAATTTCATGTTGAATGGACTAAAAGAAACGACCCAAAACGACTTGGAAAGACGTCTGGTTCCATTCACTTACATTAAAAGTAAAGTAGGTTTTAACCTTCTACCGTAAAGTTACCATTTTGGAGCTACAAGGTTTCCTCCCGAAAACAGCAATACATATCATCATTATCAATTAAAATTCTATATATTTTGTTTATTCAAATATTAACACTTCTCAGCAAATAAACACAAACTACACAAATAAATAGATTTAGAAAACGTGACTGTATAAACATACATCACACACACTGAAGAACGGCGCATTACACGCCAACTGCAAACAACACTGGGCTGCAACACGGGAAGGTTTAAAACCACCACTTGCTGTACTCATGTTATTTGTTTTTATAGTAAAAGAACAGTTTTTCAAGTCAAATAAACGCTTACTGTCCAGATGCACGGCTTTTTTAACGTTTTGCACCGTTTTGAAATCTAAATGATGAAATTATATTAAATTACATGGACTAGAAACGCATGTAAATCTGGTCACAATCCCATCTTCGTACCCCTGAGGGGACTGACTAGATTCGTGTTTAATCCAATGGCCGCTAACAACCGTTCTTCCTTTAAATGCTTCTAAAACCAAAGCCTATCCCATCACACTGCTGCATCTAACCTACCCTCAGCCTTCCTACAACCAACACGTCGCACCAGGCAGCTAAAATGGAAACACTGTTCCGGGCTACTGGGCAGCGCGCGTCAGTTCAGCCCTCCTGCTCGGAGACCCAATCGATGACAAAATGGGGCCACAGCTGGTGGTCCTGCCCCGTTTACTGAAGTGCCCTGTTCCTGTTTGGCCACTCGGCAGCCGTTCCTGGTATATATTAAAAAAAAAACGGTTTGCTGCACCAGGCAGTTAAAATGGTTTGTTTGGACAACAGAGTGACGTTGGGTAGTCGGGCTGGCGCGCTGAGCAGTCTGCAGGGTCAGTGTGTGTTTACCAGCAGAGAGCCCCCTGCGGCGGTTCCAGGACCAAACAAAAGCTTAGGAGCACTCGCGCCTGAGCTGGCACGCTGGATTCGAGCACCAGGGAGGGAGTGGCGTTGAATCAGTGTCATCTGGCTCGTAAGCGTAAACTGCTGGCTAAGCATCTTTTTTTCCCCCCTCTTCCGTTTGGGGCCTTGAGGGTTTGACCTGGTGCTCAATGCAGACACATACAACACAAAACACATATTACATATGAGCGAAGGCGAAAAACGCCGCTACGCCCCGTCTGAGAAGAGATAAGCTGCTGTGTGTGAAGAAGAACGAGGCTTGGCTGACCCACTGAGCACATTAAGGCCAAGCGAAGCTGAAAAGCAGCTTTCTATGCAATCAGCACACTGCGACACCCTTAGGTCAGAAGAGGCAGCTGAACAGAGAGCAGCGCATTGTCCCATACAAAGCTACGCCATCAACAAAGACCTCAGTGTACGTCAACAAAGCCGCCCTGCTGAGCCTGACAGGGTCAACACATAACCGCATATACATACATACTCAGACCTGTATCACTGACACCACTCGGCTGCAGCACGACGATTTTAGGCTCATACGCCAGAGGGAGAGTGGACAAGAGCATCCAATGCATCATATACACAGAACAGCATGGGGGGGGCAAACAAATGCCCAGCTTAACAGTGGACACCTGCTTTTTTTTCCCCCTGCCAGAACCATGAAATAATAAATATAAATATCTGTGTTTAACAATGTATTTTTTTTGTCTTGTTTATTTTCAAATATTTACCATCCTGCATCTTGTTTCTTACCCAGTAGCTCCCAAATGAAGCTTAAGCTCAAATAAACAAACATTCCTAAGTGCCGCCTTGAGCCTCTGACAGTTGTAGCACCAAGATCAATGTTTCGATCAATGCCGTGTTGACCGCTATAAACCTTTCCCTGTGACGCGCCGCGCATGCGCAGAACGTTCTTCCACCTTCCGATAGGGAATGTAATCGGATTCAGGCGTTTACACAGATATTATTCTTCTATTTAACGGATAATTTAGACCCACCTCGTTCAATCGGATAGAAATTGTATTCCGATTGGCCTCAATCGGATTAGTCTATTCCGACTGAGGTGTTTACATGGACCTATTGTATTCCGATTGAGCTATTAGTCGGATTATTAACGGATTACCATGCTGCATGTAAACGTGGCTACTATTTGTGTTCACAGGCAATTTTTGCCAATCCGACTGAACACATTCCCGGGTCAAATTTGCACATTTTAAGGCACCGTTTTAATAAACTAGTAAGTTAGGACGGCGTGGGAACTACTCTGTGCCACCTGCCGCTGCTCGGTAATGAGCGAATGTACCAAAGGTGATGTAAAAGCAAATGATGTCACCGTTCTGCACTGCAACTTACCCAAAAGAAAAGAGCTGGCTTGGTTTCTTCATCGTCACCCAGGAGCTCATCAGGCAGGTGATCAAACTGCAATGGACACATTAAGGGCACAAACGTTTAGCACAAGCACTGCGGACAGAACTTTAAACAGAAGCGACGAATCAGGTTCAAGACTAAAGACAAGGCCAAACAGGCTGTAGTTACCTGAAGAGATCAAAGATGGTGAGGTAAGTGTAAGCTGTTAAAGCTGGAACAGAACAAGAGAAACAGATTATTAAAGGATAAACTTCACGTGGAAAAAACACAAGAATGATTTCATGTAGTACAGGCCAAAACACGGTCCCTCAGCAAACCGGCAAAGACCTGATATGAAAGGGAATAGATTACGGGGGAGGGGGGGTGCAAGAAATCTGGCTTCAGACATCACATATGGGGGCCAAACTGAGGTGATGTAATCCTAGAGCTGCCAGCATCGGCTTTTGGGTGATGACTCAGCCCCAAAAAGGACAGAGCAGACACCCTACTCCACCGAGCCAGGAGGTTTGTTGGTCAGAACACTGAGGCGTATTAGGGGTGGGACAAAATATTGATTTGGCGATATATCGTATCGCTTTCTTCTGCGCTACATTTTCGATACACTGGTGCCAAATACTGATTCATGTATTGAAACGTGCGTGCTCTGTAAACGCTTTTAACGGACTCCCCCTCCAATTCGAGTTACCAGATTTACTACTACGTGACTCCACACGGTGGCGCTACTGCGCCAATCAAATGAATAGGGGAAACCTGTGTTGAAGAAAAGGCTCATGGGGATAAACGGTGGGAACAGGGGGAAACAAATCACTAATAAATGCATAATCTCTGCTGTTTTCCTACTCGGGTGTATTTTATTCAGTTACAGATATCGTGATGCATCGTGGAGGCCTATCCTGCAATATATCGAGTATCACAGAACGGCAGTATTGCGATATCATTACTGTGATCTCTTATCAGGAGATACCCTGTGATTCAAACCCCTAATGGAAAGCATGATCTTAATACTGAATGGAAAACCGTGTTAAAAGCAGTAGAAATGAAAAAAAAAACCACGCAGCCCCTCAGTCTCGTCCAAAGGTCTGCCGTTTTCCGTCTTTCGGTGAAACCGGGGTCAGTAATCGAAACTAGGCGGAATGACGGATCCGATCAGAGTAAAGCGGGAGAGGACGGGCGAGGGGCTTATGCTCGTGCTTATGCTTATGCACCCCCACACTCAAATGACTGGACTTTTCCTCTGAAGTTAGTTCCAATTTTTGGGGGCTTATTTTGTCAGGAGGCTGGTGAGGCAGGTTCTCCTCCAGAGCCAAAGCAATCCGTGCGCTGTGTATAACTGGGGGCTCTGATGAAACGACATCAACACAAAAATCCCGAAAACTGAACCAAATCTTGACGTCCGTGTTGGAAATCGTCTGAAACGTGGAAGCTGTCCTTGCCGGTTGAAGCCGAAACCAAACAGTTTCCAGCCACAGCCCTTCCAGCTACTTTCCCCTTATGCGAGGAGGAGGTCTAAGACATCAAACGGTAATAGAGACGCAGCCAAATCCCAGCGGAGAAGAACCAAATCCTTGTAGCATATTGTGAGCAGATTAAGGTCACTTGTGTATGTTTACAGACCTGATCAATGGAGATAAAAGGAGGAGGCGCAGCGGTGGTAAACGAAGCCGGGCCCTGGAGCTGAATATTTAATAAACGTCTGCAGGCCGGAGCACCAAAACACGTCTAATCAGCCGTGCTCTCCGCCCTCGCGGCCCTCTCCCTTCCATCCCAGCGGGACCGGAGCTCCATTAAAAGGCATTAAGTGCTGCCTGGTTATTCAAAGCATAAGCATAAAGTTAAGGAGCCCTAGACCCGGCCGTTAGCAGCGGTGGCCCAGGGCGGGTATCGGTTTCAGCCTCCTCTCTCCGTCTGAGGACGGAGTGGTCTCACAAACCGCACGTCGGGCAGCAGGCCGGGTACTTTCGGTAAGAGAGGATTTGCAAACTACAGCACTCGGCTGTCATTGAGTTCTGCAACACGGTATCGAGCGGGGGCCGGCTCAGGTGTCTGTCGACGCGGCATATTAAAATAACAATAGATCGGCCCATATGTAAACCAAAAGCCTTATTGACTGACTACACGGCAACACCTGGCCAAGGAAACGGGAGAATGTGGAAGGAAGCCGGTGGTAGCGGGGTGGAAGGGGACCGGCCAGGCCCTGCTGACGAGCTGCTTGGGGGGTAAACTGAGACTCGGCCGCGCAGATGCTGCTGCTGCGGTTAGAGCAAACGCTAAGGGCCGAACGAAGGGAGGGACGGCACAGCGCAGCGCGGTCGGGGGTAAAAGAGCAAAACACCAACGGCAAAAACTGACAAATCTGTCAAAGAAACAATTTAATGGGTGAAAATTATTTCCTTCCGACTCGTCTTGATTTTCAAGCATCATTAAAACTCCTGACAGAAGACAGACATTAATATCGATATTATAACATATCACCGTTTCCATTTTCAGAGCACAAAACATTTAAGTCGATATTTTATATGAACTAAACATAAAATACAGTTTAAGCAAAACTCAAAATGTACTTTTTCTTATAAGTGCAAACCATTTAATACATCCACTACAGGGTAAACAAACTTGGTAAACGGAATATAATTATTTTTTTAGCCAACTTTAGAGCAAGATTTATATTTATTTTCTGAGCCTGGGAATAAAATAATTTTAAAAACCTACGCATCATTTTTGTTGTGAACATTTCTTTACTTATTCAATTTTCTGAATAAGCGCAAAACTGCACTCTTTCAAGGTCTTTGCACAAATTCTGTGGCTTTTTTATTAATTTAACACAACCTAAATAAATCATTTCAATGAATTTTTCAGTCAATGTAAAGTTTTTTTTTATTATTTTTACCCAGTTTTCTCTCCAGATTAGTCGTCTCCAGTTCCACCCACTAGTTAGGACTCCCCCAATCACACGATGCTATCAGTGCTAGGAGGGTGAAGGGAATAGAGGCCTCCTCTGAGTCCTGTGAAGTGCCGCTGCAACTTCTCGACCGTCGCTGGACTGAGCCGAACCCGCTCGGAACCGCCAGTTACACCAGCTAACAGACGCCACCACCGCCTTGAGTGATGGGGGGAAAGGGGACCATCCGACCCACCCAGAGAGCGAGACCAGTTGCGCTCTCTTGGTCTCCCGGCCACAGTTACCACACAAAGAATTTTTTTAGGCAGATAACATTTTTTTTGTAAGTGCAAATAAAAGCAAATTCCAATGGAAATGAACAAACATACACGCCTTTATATCCATTTTGTCAAAAAAGGCCAATAAATCTAGCAAA
This sequence comes from Pygocentrus nattereri, assembly GCF_015220715.1. Taxonomy (NCBI): domain Eukaryota; kingdom Metazoa; phylum Chordata; class Actinopteri; order Characiformes; family Serrasalmidae; genus Pygocentrus; species Pygocentrus nattereri. The sequence continues at coordinate 33,749,543 of NC_051232.1, read as the reverse complement.
TACGCCGACAGCGCCTGAGGGCTTTAAGATAAGCAGATGAATTCAGCCTCTTTACTGCTGACCAGAATCTTCGAAACGAGAAATATCTGGGACATGCCTACCTAAAAATCAGAAATTCTGAATCATATGGTTATACACTCTCAACATCAGTAAGCGATGGAGTCCGTAACAGCAGTAATCACTGCTAAATGACCGCTAACACTTGATAAATGAGGGCCAAGACTCCCCTGAAGTGGAAGGAGCGTAAGACGCTGGTTTAAAACTATAATTAATAGGTTTGTGTAATGCGAAGGCACAGATGGAGGAGGGAACACTAGACTTTAAGTAGGTTGTCAGTAATGAATAGAAGAGAGCAGACAAGTCTCATAGGAGCTCATATCAATGTCCTGTGGCCTCAAGAGCTCAGTTCCTCAAGACTACAGCCACTCAATTACACGACTCTGAGGGTGCTTTGCATACACAGTACTGTGTAACACTGAGTCTACATTATATGGAGTAAGTGGGCCTCCTAACAACCACCTGGAAGACTTGGTAGACACCAAAACTGTCAGATAAACAGCACTTTGATCTCTGAGAGAGAGGAGAAGATCGAGCTGCTTCAGATCTGAAAACATCCACAGGTGTTTCTGTCCATCCTTCCACTGTGAGAAGATCAGCGCTGTGGGTCTGAAAGGACGTGTAGCTGATCAAGAAGAACCTCACTGAGAAAAGGAGACGGACGCATCAAACAGAGAAGCTGGACGGCGGACTGACCGCCCCAGAGTCCAGACCTCAGCACCACTGAATGGGTTTGATTACTTCAGAAAATCAACCAGCTTCTCAGACTGAACTTTGGAGGCGTGTCTGCAGATTTACTCGAGGAACTGAAAGAGAGACTCCTGAAACAAATGGAAGGTATAATGAAGGTAAAGAATGGACGCACTAAATAGTGAAACGACAAAGACTGAAGTGATTTAAGCCCAAGGGTTTAACTCCACATCTTGCCCAGCTTTACCCTCTGACCACAGCAAAACCACGGGGTCTCGTGGCTCATTGCTTTAATACGCCGACGTCATTGTCTCTACAACAGACTGCACAAAGCCACAGGCAGCCCAAGTAGTTTGTTTGTAGCTGCCGTGTACTGGAAGGCTGTGTACGTACGGGAAGCCTCGAGGCTCTTTAATCATAACGCAAAAGGCGAAGCGTATCGGGGCCGCTTTTGTTTTTAAAGCAAACAAAATCAGTCAAACCACAAACCGAACCGTATAGAGACCACCACGGGAGGCGGTCAGAGTTCAGTGGTCTCTGTTTAGAGGGGTCCGACTTCTTTTGACGCAAACGCATAAGCATAGAAAGCTACGAGCCAGTGGTCTGAGACCACTTGAAACACTCGAAGGGTCTGAGCATGAAAACTGAAAAATAAATGAAAGCCGAAACCTTTTGTATCAGTACAAACAGGCGCCAACGCAATACCAAAACAATCCAGATGGGGCGTATTCTGGGGCAGACAATATGACAATGATTTACGGTTAACGAGATCAACAGAACACTACACGGCATGTTTCGCTACACAGAGAACATAATTAGTCCTGTTGAACTGGAATATTTAATAATCTTTGCATTCATAGTTTTTGACAGGAGGTTTTAGATGTGGCACTGCTAGCACATACAGTATCGTGTATCGCTTAAATTTCGGTAACATGGTCAGTATTTTCATGTCAGATATGGAGAGAGATACAACGCATTACAAGAGACGGCACACTAAGCCCTGCTTTGCTCAGGCTGATTATTCAAGCTAGACCGCCGTACGTCACTGTCCTGAGGGATTCCACACCACGACACAGAGGAAGGCCGAGGGACTCTTATGAAACCATCTCCATCTCTGTTTACTAAGAGTTGGCTTATACCTCAAATAACAAAAAGAATCGCTCACATATTTCAGAGCTGGCTGGAATTATTAGTTCTTCCTTCTTGGTCCAAAAGCAGCTAGAAACAAACTGTCTAACTTGCCTCTTAAACTTAACTTCTCAGCTGCATCAAGCTCATCTGTTAAAACCTGGGTGTCGTGATAGACGCTGATCTGTCCTTCGACACACATAACTAATATCACTAGAACAGCCTTCCTGCACCTCCGCAATAGTGCTAAATTAATTACGGGGGCAGTCGTGGGCTGGAGGTTAGGGAACCAGGCCTTGTGACCGGAAGGTTGCCAGTTCGATCCCCAGAGCCGACAGCGCTTGCCCGAGGTGTCCTTGAGCAAGACACCTAACCCCCAACTGCTCCCCGGGTGCTGTGGATAGGGCTGCCCACCGCTCCGGGCAAGTGTGCTCACTGCCCCCTAGTGTGTGTGTGCGCTCACTAGTGTATGTGGTGTTTCACTTCACAGATGGCTTAAACGCGGAGGTGAAATTTCCCCATCGTGGGACTAATAAGGGTCACTCAATCTTAATCTTAAATGCATGATCTCTACAGGAAGCAGAAAAGCTAGTTCATGCATTTATTACTTCAAGGCTGGACACTGTAATGTCCTGCTGTCTGGACGTCCCAGCAAAAGCCTCAACAAGCTTCAGCTGGTCCAGAACGCTGCAGCCAGAGTCTCACAGGAACCAGAAAGTTCGACCACATCAGCCCAGTTTTATCAGCCCTGCACTGGTTACCAGTTAAATTTCACATTGATTATAAAATCCTATTACTGACCTATAAAGCTCTAAATGGACTCGCCCCTCAGTACCTGAGTGACCTTCTCTCCCACTATGAACCATCAGGCCTACTTAGATCACAAGGTGCTGCTCACTACTGGTACCTAGAACTAATAAAGCTCCATCAGGGGGCGGAGCTTCTCATACAAAGCCCCCCAGCTCTGGAATAATCTTCCTGTTAATGTTCGGGACTCAGACTCAGCCTCAGTCTTTAAGTCTAGGCTAAAAACTCACTTGTACAGTGGAGCCTTTGGTGATTAGTCTCCCTGTCAGATCCGGACCTGCTGGAGTCTCTGCTGCTCTGTTATACTGTAATCTGTGGTCAGTCACTCTTTACAGTACTAACTCTGTTTTCTTCTTTTCTTTGCCGAGTTGATCAGCTGCCCATCCTGTGCGTCTGATGCTGTTGGCCCTTCTGCCCTGATCGGGTGCCGCTGCTGACCAGCCATTGGCTTGACCACCGCTTGACCACCGCTGCTGCTGCATCATCATAAGCTGATCTAAATCAGCCGCTGCTTTCTTTTCTTCCCCACTTTGCTCTATAAAACTTCAGAGGAACGATGTTTCCTCTCCGGTGTTGACCAGAGGAGGACGGGTTCCCCTTCTGAGTCTTGGTTCCTCTCAAGGTTTCTTCCTCTTTTAGGGAGTTTTCCTTGCCACTGTTGCCGCTGGCGACGCTCCTGGGGGCTCGGACCCCAGGAATTTTGTTTCTTTCTTTCTGTAATACTGGTCGTTCTGCTTCGTGACACCACCTGCTGTAAAAAGCACCGTATAAATAAACTTTGCCTTCTTGCTAGTCTGTTATAGCGACACTGGACTCTGTTTAGATACGTTGAAAACAAAGAAATTACAGCCAGCTTAGCAGAATTTATCAGAGCATTACTCCAGGCATCCACGTCACCTCGCCTCAGGGCCCAACAAACAAAAGAGATGTGAATTTTATTAATTGTAATAAAAGTTTTATTGGATTTTTCACTTATCCTAATTTATTTCTAATCTGATTTTTAATTTAACAAATTTCTCTTTAAAATCCATTGTTTTAATCACGTTTTACCTCTTTAAATGACTATTTTCCCGTCTGTAAAGAACTTTGAATGACAGCAGTGCATGAAGCGGCTCTACAAGTAAACCTGCCTTGTCTTTTAATAATCAGATCAGAAAAATACGTGGAAGTATCATATCTCGTATCATAGCGAGTACCACTTGGTTCTGGTGAGGGTCGCACTAAAACCTCAAGAGCCTCAGCCTACTTGCACTGTGGGCACACTCCTAGACAGAGTTTACACTAAAATGAACCAAAACTACAACCGCGACGACGATTATTAGGACTGTAATTACAACTCGCTGCACCTTCGTGTCTAGACACATGACTCAAATACCACACGAGTGGTAAGTCACTCAGAAAAGCTGTATTTGAAGGAAACAGCCGGTTGGTATAGCGTATGGGGTAAAACTTGTTCCTGCTAAACTGTGGACTGGGGTTCAATCCCCTTCCTGGGCAAACCCCATACACTACACCTATAAAAGTCCATGGGCTAGACTCCCAACACTACTTTAACCTACGTATGTAAAATTATATACTGTTAGCTGCTCTGAATAAGAGCGTCTGTCAAATGTCCTAAATGTAATGGAATTCAATCACAGATTATACAAGATCAACATGCAGTTCATTATTAGCTGGGCTGGATATTTTGAGCTACAGTGACGAACCCACATCTGGCGAATTACAACAATTAGGCCCGATCCCATTTCCCCCCCTCGCCCCTACCACTGAGCCCCTAGCCCTCTGTTTGGCACGTTCACTTCTAGGGGTAGGGTGTCCCAAGTTTTGTAATAGAGAGGTGGGGTGAAGTGTTAGAGCTACATGACCCTCCAAACGGAGGCTCAAGATGGAGCACAACAGACCAAAGAAACCCACAAACATGAGAACTTCCTCAATTAAAAAATTACGATAAACATTGTTTTATCTTAGTTTAATGAGGTTTCAGTGTATTATGGTGTATTGTTTTTCTTCGTAACAAACATAAAACACAAACGCTAGAAGTATGCTGATGTCTCGGTAGCTAGCTAGCCAACTTTGCCATTCCACCTTAAATAGTCTGGCGGTTCTGAAGCACCAGAATGTCAATGCTGCACCATTTAAGGTGGAACGGGAAAATTCGAAGAGGAATCTCTGACTTCAGCTTCGTATTATCAATGAATTAATGGTGGGCGTTAATAAATAATTGGCCCCCTCCCATTGCGTAGGGCAAGATTTCAACCACTACCCCTTATGACTTGGTCCCAAGGCACAAGGTGACACTCAAAAACAAAGGGTAGGGGTAAAAAGAAGAACTGGGATTGGGCCTTAGACAACTATTCTTTGGGAACAAGAAGCTGGACGCTCTTTCGGGAAGCCCAATTCCCTTTCCAAGACTGTAAAATGCTGGAAAGTCCAGCTCTAATAAATTATTGCGCCAACATCTCTAACGAGCCACCTTTTACATGTACTACACTTTGCTGATTATACATATAATATGCTCAGCTAATCTACTCAGGACAGCAACCTCTGCCCAACCCGCACTCTCATACACTACATCTGTCTTACACGGTCTTGTCCTGTCTATCTGTCGCGCAGAACTTATTGTATGGTCAAGTTTTGCAACGTTACTGTATTGTTAGCCGTTTCTTCACTTGTCTAGCGCTGTGCGAGTCTAGGACTGTGTGGTCCAGTAAACAGAGGACCATACTTCAGTGAGGTGGTGAGGAACACCGAGTCGTTCCACTGTATGCTTGACGACCTTTATCTTGATGTAACTGAATAAAAGGGCAAAGATAAAAAAAAAAAACCACTGGCTTTTCTTCAAATAAAGAAGTTCACGCAAAGGAAAACCTACAACTCCAGAAACCTTCAGAGACGTCGAACACACACATCAATAAGAAGGATGGCATAAAGAACACACAGGGTACTAAAGTGCCTTCAAACCAGGCACTTGACCTCCTTTCGCTTGGCTTCCCTTGATGCTGAGCACATGCCATCTTTAGGCCAGTGCCTTTTGGGGAAAGGAATGGCTTTCTACTAAAAAACAAAGCGAGTAAATACACAAGCAGATGTCCCAGGGGACTTCAGCCGATTCACTCACATACAGCCAGGCATACTTTATATGCACTCGCATGCGATGCAAAGAAGTGAAAAGTCAATCACTTCTGCTTTAAAATAACCTGACAAACTAAAGCCCTATTGGAGCTGGATTAGTTTCAATAACATGGTTATTAGTAATATTTGGTAATATTAGTAATAATGTAGTTTTCACAAGTCTGCTAAGCAACAACTGCAGAGAGAATTACCTTCCAACGCCAATTCTCTCCACAATTGTTCTAAGAATGAAATATCTTGAAAGCTCCTCTCACAAGGCAGTGGATTTTCTATCTTGTTAGGCTGCATTTGGTAAGTTGAATGAACCCACTTAGTACCCCAATACTAATCTACATGGCCTGATCCTGGCTTTTTTGAGATAATTTGGGGAAATTACAAAGAAGCTTTACCCCTTATGAATCAGCCAGTCAAATCATGCACTTACTACAATACTGGACCCCCTCTGCTAAAACCAATCCAGCTCCAATAGGGTTTACAGGTAAACTGCAGGTAAAAGCGTCTGGGAGTCCAAGCGAGCGCAGTTGGCATCGCTCTCTCTCTTGGTGGGCGGATAACTCCTCAGCGCGATGCTCGTCAGCGCAGGCGTCTGTTAGCTGATATAACAGAATCGGTGAACCGGTTAAGGTTCTCCTCGGAGTGCATTTAGCCACCCAACGATGCTGCTTTAGTGGCAATTCGAAAAGATGCGGTAGCTCTGACTCTGAGGAACCCTGTGCTGGCTTTTGCCCTTGTAGCTCTGGTGGTATCGTGTGACTGAGAAAGACCCAACCAGTGGGTGGAATTCTATTCAGACTTGGGACACTTTCACATGTGGCACTGGAATCCAAGATGTTTCCCAGTTATGGGGACATTTCAAGTTTAAGTGACACTTTTTAATCCTACAAACGGGGAAATTTCACCTCTGCATTTAACCCACCCGTGGAAACATCATATACACACTAGGGGGCCATGGCACACTTGCCCAGAGCGGCAGGCGGCCCTATCCACAGTGCCTGGGGAGCAATTGGGGGTCATGGCGCAGGGGATCGAACCAGCGACCTTCCGGTCACAGGGCCAGTTCCCTAACCTCCAGCCCACAACTGCCCCAAAATCTGTACTGCAGGTGAGGCCTTTGTTTTGTAGTTGAATGTCTATTAACGCCAAGTTACGAAGACATTTTAAGGTCTCTGAACGTGTGTTTTGTGGTTGTTTAGCCTAATGGTTAAGTCACTTGTGGCAGGTTTGGTCCCAGCTCAGAGATGCCGTCTTGTAACAGTTTGCGCTGTAACTAAGATGTCTCACTGGCACTGCATGTATAAGATAAACAGATCCGTCATTGCCGCACTAACAATGTGTTTATTGTGGAAAGTCATACTGCGATAGTGATAAAAACACGATTTATCGAGAAGCCTGACTTTAAAGTTCACACCGGGCCAAAGTATAACTTGCATTTGTTCCTATAGAACTAGTGCTAACAGCTTCTTAAACACTGAACCTGAAAGACTTATTAGGGCTTGAAGAATGCCATAAAAGTTAACCGCTCGTCTGCAAACATCCAGAAGAGGGAGCTTTCCTAGCTTTCCTCATCAGGACACAATGAAACCTGACATAACCTGCTTTCATATTCTTACATATTACAGTAAATATTAACCAAACAGAAACTTTTTTTAAGTCTAAATTTTAAAAGATATTGTTGGTTTTTTGTTCGAACCACCCAATAAATAACAATGGCAAAGATGTTTTTCGTCTTCCATCAATGCCAGTAAAGCTTAAAAAATAAATAAATAAATAAATAAAAATTTCACTTTGTGACACCAATACCGGACAATACGTTGCTGAGTATTAATCAATACAGACTCCTCTGGTTATTTTTTAGAGGATGACGCAAAGCCTCAAATCAGCCAACTGTACCACGGAGCCCAAGCCACAAATAAATAAACAAACAAATAAATAAATAAATAAAAAGCTGCAGAGAAAAAGTCACTAACAGTAGCTTTAAATAGTGTAACTGAATGGAACAACACTGATCATCATTTGTGCGGTAGGCAGAGAAAAGTGGAAAAATGACACGGACAGAAAATCTGCATCAATCCCGTGCTTTCAAGGACCTCCAGCGTGCAGTCACTTTCGTCTGGGCGGGTGTGCCACATCGATCCGGCTAAAAGAAGTGTTGACAAAAGAAGAATGCACATATCGAATTAAAGTGCGTACATTTTCAACAGCTTGTAACCTAATACTGTCTTCCGATGCAGAATTCGAGCTGAGCGCGCTGACTAAAGCAAGCAGCGTCCTGTAGACTCATCTGTTTTACATTTTGGTCTCCGAAGTGCCTTGAGGATCGCTTACACGCTCACACAGAACCCAACAGACGCACACAGGCCAACGTGAGGGGGCATCCCATAGCTAAGAACATACCTCCCCATTCAGGGGGGGATTAAAAAAAAAAAAAAAGAAAGGAAAGGAAAGAAACAATACGGAGGCTAAGTGGGCTTCATACAGAGTCGCTGAATTGGAAACCTTTGAGAGGGAAGTTTGCTAATGATCATTGTGCACATCCAGACGACCTTCAGTTGATCTTTACGGTTGAGTGGCAGGTCAAGTGCCTGTCCCCCAAACCACATGAAGTTACACACACTATAATGAAGCAGTTCAGCCTCCATATATGCATGCATGCGAGTAGGAAAGTTGCCCGTGTTGGGCCTATCCAGCTGGAAGGGACAGCACTGCGGTGCCAGCATGCACTATGGTTTCTGCTGCGGTCAGCTGGGGCTAGCTCTGGGCCTGTATTGACCATTCTTAATATCCCAATGTTCTCCAAATAACACAGCATCGAAGTGCTGGATGATGATTAGGAACCCAATAAAAAAGAGGCACCTTCTGTTCAATTTCATGGCCGAGTCCAATTCTGGAAATTTTGTTTCTCTTTAATTCGCACACATGAACACTTAGTGTCTGAATCACGATTCAGGATAACAAACAGTTTATTTACATGTGCTTAATCTGATGAGTACAGAAAAGCAGATTCTGTAAGAAATCCATGCAATGCATCTACATGCACTTGGGATCCTCAGATAAAGGGGAAACTAGGTTCACTAGCGTCAGGCAGTCATCGGATTTCTGCTTCGCAAACTCACAAAACGGACTATCCTTCATTTCGTCACGCATTTGGTTTCAGTGTCGCACATGCATAGACTGAGAAAACCGAACGAAAGAGTAACTTTTCTTCCATTGCAAACAATACTGAGCTCAAATCCAGCTCTTTATCAGACTTCTTAATCTGATTCGTTGGCCTCAATCCAATCAGCTGCCCCAGACGCTCTAATAACGCTGGGACGGTGTTAAAGCCAAGCTGAACGCTCAGGCACTTCCACAGGCTGCGCTGGAGCCGAGGGCCGACCGGTTCTGAAAGGATTAGACAGAGCTGCTAGAATACAGCAGACTGAGAAGAGATTCTGGGTCTTCCATGCCGCCATGCGACTGACCACATCTTCAGAGGACAAACGCAGTCCGAGTCCCATTTCTCACTGCTACCTCTACCCCTTGATTTTAAGTGTTGCCCCTTGGAACCGAGTTATGGGTAGTGGTTGAAACTTTAATGCACTGAAGAAAGAGGTCAAATCCTCTTTTTATCAGATTTCTTAATCCGATTCCTTGCCCAACACGCAATGTAAGACATCTGGGTATGCTGCTGGCTGATCGATGGATAAATCAGCGTGCCACAATGAGCCGACTGCAGTACCGTCGTTAATAACGGCACTAAAAAAAAAAAGTACCTGCTTAAATAATAATTAGCCTGAACGGTACTGGAGACTCAGCGAGGACACACGAGGCAGGGCAGCAGGTGCACCCTGGCCGTGCCATTAAAGCTAGAACAAAGCATTCACGCACAAAGCGATTTTCTGCACTGAGGCACTAACACATAGCTTTGATGTGTTATTATGGACCTGAGTTGCCCTAAACTGGTATTATACACATCACCACAGCTCATCAGTACGACCCAGTCAGCTGCCAGTGTTTGTTGATTGAGACGGAATGGCTGAGCTTAATTTTATCCACCTGTTGGCGATGAGTGTGGCTCAAAACACCTGAACTCAATCATTAGGGGGGTGTCCCAATACGTGTCTGTATTTAGTGCATCTTTTATTTTATATCATTTCCAAACGGATGAAGATTTGTGTGCAGAAACAGAATTATTAGGATCATTTATCTGAAATGTGTGTGGTGACAGAACCACACCATTCACAAAAAGCATGTACAGACCCTCCCTCACACCTAGGCCCCTCTGAGTCACCCCAGTCTTGTGAAATCTGTGTAGACCGGCTGAGGGCACGCGTGTGCGTGAGCTGTGGAGTGTGACGGCATATTCGGCGCAGGCAAGGCAGCGCACGGCTAAATGAGGCAGAGGTCCAATGTGCAGCAGCGTAGCACACCAGGGCCTTTTACGCAGTGACTGGAAAACGTCCAGAGACGTGGAAGAGATCTCATTTGCTCAGCTGCCACACAGACGCTCTAATAACGCTGGGACGGTGTTAAAGCCAAGCTGAACGCTCAGGCACTTCCACAGGCTGCGCTGGAGCCGAGGGCCGACCGGTTCTGGTACAGTGCTGAAAGGATTAGACAGAGCTGCTAGAATACAACAGACTGAGAAGAAACTCTGGGTCTTCCACGCTGCTATGTGACTGACCACATCTTCAGAGGACAAACAGTCCTGAGTCCCATTTCTCACTGCTACCTCTACCCCTCGTTTTCTAGTGCTGCCTCTTGTTCCTGAGCTACAGGGCAGTGGTTGAGATCTTCCTCTGAAATGAGACCCTCTAATAAAAGAGCATCACTTCATTAACAGCTACTAGCGCCGCTCTGTAGGCGACCCTGCCCGTCTGCAGGGACAGCAGAGGAGGGAAAAGTTCAGCTCCTCACTGCTGGGCTTTAGTTACATTTAGGGGTCATACGCCTTCAAAGAGGGGGGCAGTTATTTATTATCACCCCCCCCCTAATTCTTCAGTGATGTGAAGCTGAAGTCAGAGATTCTCCAGATTCTCGTTTGAATTTTCCTGTTCTACTTTAAACGGAGCAGCAGTTACATTCAGGCGCTTTAGCCGTCAGATCTGCTGGACTATTTAAGGTGGACCAGGAAAGTAAGCAAGTTAGCTACCGAGACTTACGGCAGCACAACACATCATATTTTTTAGAGATATCATGATACGATTTCACACATAAACCACAGCGTGATGTCAGAACACATCGATTTACAGTGCCAGATTAACGTACTTCCCTACACTGGGTCTGCTCTGCTGCCCTATTCTGCAGTCTAGCCTGCACAGTGACTTATCAGAGCGGCAACTTCAAACTACAGGAATAAGCGAAACCGAAACCGACGAAAAACATGGTTAAAAATAAATAAATAAACAAACAAACAAACACTCTTTGTACGTCTTCCACCTTCCACCCCTCTAGACAGCAGCTCTGCGGCCTTTATGCTCTGTTATTCGCTTAAACTCGAGTCAGTTTACACATACGTGACTCACGCCTGAAAGGCGGCAGCAGGTGTAAAGGCATACGGGGCCTTTTCGACCTGTTGCTGCGTCTGGACCCGGGACGAGAGAAAGAGTATCTTTCCCTCAAAGCCATAAATATTAGCGATTCATTTCGATGTGGATAAACACCATATGGGAAGTGTACCAACACTTTCCTGTCCTCTGGATCTTTTGTCCTCTGTCTGCAGGAAGGAGCGCGGCTTGTAAGTATTGACATTGAGATCGCCTTTCACCGGACAGCTCGATACATGAGCATCCTCCATTTCCTGTCTATGACACACCGGTGGCCGTTTCTGCAGTCTCTCTATTTTACGCTTTTACTCACACACACACACACACACACACACACACACACACACACACACACACACACCTTTCCCTGACAGCTGTTAGGCAGAAAGATTTAACCCAAATGGATTTAGCAGTGAATCCCCTTCATGATCATCACTCTAAACAATCAAGCGAGACTAAACAGGTTTAATCCACCAAAGATGGGGTTACGAGTCGCTTCCACAGCCTAAATCTCATGCTTCATTTGGGCAAGTAATGAGAGACCGTGCCACGTTCATAAGCATTCACTCATCGTTTCAACTAGTTTCCAAGAACACGCGGCAGCAGCAAAGCTGGGATAACAGCTCTACTGTAACGGAGCAGGACTTCCATTTACACAGCAGCCTCAACAACTCGATGCAATCTCCATATTCAGCATTTTCATGAGACTTGGGCCCAGTTCTTCACAGAAATCTGCAGGGTTCTTTTCCCCACGCCTCCAAAGCTCAGTCTGAGAAGCTGATTGGTGATCAAACCCCTCAGTGGTGCTGAGGTCTGGACTCCGGGGCACTCAGCCCATCGTCCAGCTTCTTTGTTTGATGTGTCCGTCTCCTTTTCTCAGTGAGGTTCTTCTTGATCAGCTACACGTCCTTTCAGACCCACAGCGCTGAGTGGTCTCCTCACAGTGGAAGGATGGACAGAAACACCTGTGGATGTTTTCAGATCTGAAGCAGCTTGATCTTCTCCTCTCTCTCAGAGATCAAAGCTTTCAGTGCTGTTTATCTGGCAGTTTTGGGGTCGACCAGCTCTTCCAGGTGGTTGCTATGAGTCACATTTTACATGCTAGGAGTCACATTTTAGGTACACTAGTACCTAGTACCTTGCTAGTAAAAGGTTGGACCCCCTTTTGCCTTCGGAACTGTTTTAATTCTTCATGACAGACTTTCAACAAGGTGTTGGAAACGTTCCTCAGAGATTCTGGTTGGTTATTTGAGTTCCTGCTGCCTTTCTATCATCTGGAACCAGTCTGCCCATTCTCCTCTGACCTCTCACATCAACAAGGCATTTTCGTCCACACAACTGACCGCTCACTGGATATTCTCTCTTTTTCGGACCGTTCTCTGTGAACCCTAGAGATGGTTGAGCGTGAAAATCCCAGCAGATCAGCAGTTTCTGAAATACTCAGACCAGCCCGTCTGGCACCAACAGCCACGCCACGTTCAAAGCCCCTTAAATCCCCTTTCTTCCCCGTTCTGATGCTCGGTCTGCACTTCAGCAAGTCGTCTTGACCACCTCTACACGCCTAAATGCAGTGAGCTGCGGCCGTGTGATTGGCCGATTAGCTATTTGTGTCAACAAGCAGCTGAACACCTGTGTGTAACAGGTGTACCTAATAAAGTGGCCGGTGAGAGAGAGAGAGTGTGTGTGTGTGTGTGTGTGTGTGTGTGTGTGTGTGTGTGTGTATATATATATGCTAAAAGCTGTGTACAGTGTCATACTCACCCATACTGTTTGTGGAGTTGCACCACATCAGCAGGCAGGCTGTGCAAATCACGTTCATCACCCCAAAGAGCAAAATCTTCCACGACTGCAACACATTCAAACACACAGGGATTTCTCAGGGTCATAAAATTCAGAACCGGGACGAGGCCACAGTACCTACTGGATCCATAATCTATACTTCATTAGATTAATAAGCGTTTAGGACACTGAGACTGAATCTGGACCGATTTTCTATGAAATTAACTTTAACTCGCTTTAAATTCAGGACTGAGCGAAAGCTCTAACCATTATTTAAAACCATATATATGTTTTTTTTTAATGGGAGCTAGTCTGAAGAACAAAATTTGGTTTCAAGTTTCTCCCGGACGCCTCCAGCCATCACAGATGTATTAAATTCCATCCGCAGCACATTTGATTTGACACAAGTATTGATCAGCCAAACCAGGCATTGGATGATCACTGCACACAACACTGGGTTTCTTCGAAGAGACATTAGAAAATGCTTAAATGAAAACACTGACATACATAAAGTAGCAACTTAATCTATTAATGTCTTTGTATTTATTGTAATATTAGTGTTTTTCTGAGCTATTGAACACTTACTGCCCAGACAAACAGCTTTTTACAGGTACTTCTCTCGCCTCTGCACTGTGCCGTATAACCGAAGGACCTGATTGGCCCTCAGTATGACTGGGGGGAAGGATTTCGTGCCCGTTTTCATAGCATTGCAAAAACAATGAGTTCAAAAACTGGTAACGATTTTCAGGAGGAGAAAAAAAAAAGACTCAAACTGTAACAGAAGCAAATTTATAAACACATATTTCCAAGTAAATCTGGAGCATTTGTACTGGTTCATTTACCATGACGTCTGAACAGAATGCAGCAATTAATTTACAGTACAAAACAACAAAAACGGAGATACAAGGGTTTTATTACGCGACAAGGGCGATACACGGACTGTACAGACTGGCAAACAAATAATAAAAAATTATTATTGCTGGAAATAAAGGGAAAATTATATTGTTTAATCTTTAAAAAGGTTCTTTACACTTTACAAAAACGGTCATTCACTTCAGGGAACCACAAGTGGTTCTACTGCTGCGCCGCCCCAATAAACCCTTTCTAGCACCCTTATTTTTAAGAGCGCCTGGATTCAGGTGCATTAGGCCAACCACAGCGGCTCACCTTGGCCCTGTGCTGAAAAGGGGCTATCGCTACACATTCAGACGCATAAGGGTTGAGGAGGGGACACACTAATGATCTCGAACCAATCCTCAGGCTGTCGCGCTGAATCAGAGTCAGCCGCATTCCTCTGAGTGCTGTGAAATCCACAATTATGGGCCTTTGTGTTGTTATGACAGCAATAGGGCACCAAGTGACAGGTCTGGCCGTGGACGGAGATGGGAGCTGAAGTGTGTGTGTGTGGGCCTGTGGCGGTGTCTGTCTGCGTTTGACTGTGTGTCTCTGTGTGTAAACAGAGAGACAGCGCGTTGCCCAACATCAGTTTCCCCCCACAGCACCGCCCACCCCCTCCTCAGGGAGGGACGGGCGGGCGCAGAATTCAAAGACTGACCCCACCCGGACAGTAGGGGCACTGCACGAGACTCGCCGTTTATACTGACCTCGTCAGGGAGCGTGGATGAAAACACAGGGAAATGACTTAGATTTACAGTTTGAGTCATTTCTGTGAGCAGTAAAGATGCCGAGTTGGTGCTGATTAGTACTGGACCAATATAAAATCCAAAAATCTCACACTGGCTGTGTTTACATGCAAAGATTTTTGCTTGAATGATTGAACACCTTCTGATTAAGACTGAGGTGTTTATGTTCTCACTCTACTCAATAACCCGATTAAAATCTCCGTTTACAGGCTCGCTGCAGGTGATCCGATCCCAAACTACACACACGAGAACCACTTAGAGTAAATGTTACCATGACAACCAGCATCACGTGAGTCCAGTCAGAGTGAGATGAGCAGCAGTGAGCAGTGCTTGTGGTTTTAACTGCTTTAAAATGACGTCAGACTCAGGAAAACGTCCTTCACACGTCCTTATTAAAGAAGGCCGAGAGGAAGACGTCGTGCTCTGAGACGCATAAGCTGGACGTCCGTCCCACCGCCGTCTTTTAAAGATCAGAGCATGAACTTCGTCTCCTCTGCAGACCAGTTTCTGCTCCGCCGTGTTGAACGGTATAAACTCTCACTGTGACGCGACGCACAAGCAGAACGGACTGAAACTTTCTGATAGGGAATGTAATCGGATACAGGAGCTTACACGGATATTATTCTTCTGTTTAACAGAGTATTTACAAGATTACCACCTCGATCAGTCAGATAGAAACTGTACTCTGAATGGCCTCAATTGACTTCTGACTGAGGCGTTTTCACGAATGTATTCTATTCCGATTGAGCTATTAGTCGTATTATTAACGGATTATCAGGCTACTTGTAACCGTGGCTGTTGGGTGGTGCAATGTTAGGTTTTACTGGTATCAGGAAAAAGTGGTACTGTGTCAGCTGTAGTTAGCAGCACTGTCTGTGCTTTAAAGGAAATACACCACTGTCCTACAGTTTCATAAACAATATCACACCAACAATTGCCATCCATTTCTCTCAATTACTTACCAAGAGAACAGGCGACCTGCTGACCCACCGTTCCTCCTTAACACTGAGGACCTACACTTTCTCTAAAGGCCTCACAGTTTTGCCGGGACAACTCAGTAAAAGGTCATCCCACACAAAACCAGTCCGGCAGATGGACCATTTGCTGGTGCATCGTTTATCCCAAAGCTGCTTAGCCCCGGACAGCGCAATGGAAAACCAGGCTTGTGCTCCCAGTGACTCCCAACCGCAGGGATGAGTGGATGAGGCAAGTGTAGCTGGCAGATGGAACAGGAGCCTGTAATTTCTATGGAGATGATTGAACAGCTTATAACCCCAATACTGTTCGGCAAACATTTGCCCACACAAACGTCCGTGACAACATCTGTGATGCACGTGAAATCTCTGAGAAATTAACACAAATAATACAAATTATTAGATTAATTGAGAGAAACTACTAAAATGGTTCTAATAATCCAATTTACTCCAAAACTTGGCTAATTTGATGGTCATGCTGTGTCCTAAACCTTCTCAGCCCAAGAGGGTCATAGCCTGTTTGCCACAAAGTCCCAAAAAAGCCACTCTAGTGTTGACGGTTTGCCTAAAGAAGACTGAAGTCTTCTAGGAAGGGAGGTCTGAAGGATTAAATCGGTTAGCACCCGGTCCGTTTTTTTGTTGCAGGGCTGAGTAAACAGCTTAAACTTAAACAATGATTCCAATCTGAGGAAGCGAAGTCGAGCAGATGGCGTTGGAGTAACCAGTTCAGTTGTGACTCGTAGCGAGGCTAATGCCGGCGGGCTCCTCTGTCCTACGGCCTTTAGATCCGAACACCTCAGTACAGGTAACTACCCGGTCCTTTTCCTGCTGAAAGTGCACACGAATGAAAAGTCATGCCGGAGAGGAAGTTCTGCAGCGTTCTGAGCTGTGGCCTGCTGGGCTAAGCTAACACTGGCGTAGTCGGCGCGGTACCAGTCTCCTGATCCCGGCCCCTCTCCCAATTCCGAGAAGAATTTCATTTACAGATCCCACCCTGAACTCTGTTTGCTCCCTAATCTACGAGGTGTAATCCAATCCTGGTTTGTTTGTAAAGCAGGACCCTGGTGTTGAGCAAAAGTAGATTAGAATCACACGCCCACTCTGGCGCTCTGATATAATCCAGCCCGCCATCCCTACCGTAAACCTCCTCGGCCCACCAGCATCATAACCCGTTAACCTGCTGCAAACGTGTCAAAAAGGCCACTCTAGCTGCGGAGATTCGGCCAAGGACTTGCTGGAAAACAACCTGAGCTTTGAAGGATTAAACCCAATGGTCAGTAGTGGGTCTGTTTTCATTGCTGGGCGAGTAAACCGCTTAAACTATAAACCCAAACAGTTCATAGCCTCAAGTCCCACAGCGCGCAGGTGAGCCGGGTGGGTGCGACCGTGCGAGAAACTTACCCTTCGATCCGACGCAACCAGATTGAACTCTTGAACGAACTTTCCCAAGAAGGACTTGTGCGTCTTGCGGAAGGGGTGAATGGTGCCCTGTGAGAATAAACAAGCAAGAGAGGCTTCATAAGGGCTGTGCAGTGTGTGGGCACATTTACACAAAGCTTTATATGTAAAAGCTACAGGACGGCAACACAAACCTGCGGGTTTAAGTTTTAAAACATCAGAGAAAACACATAAAATCCCATGCGGAAGCGGAAGAGTGGACGTTTATCCATGTCAAACAAAGACATTAACTCTGTTGTACGCAGTGACTGACTTATGCCATCATCATTAGCACTTCTTTAATGTTTCTGCAGCCGATCTACCAAAACGTCCCTCCGCTAAAGCCAAAAACTCATAAAATGCTGGTTAAAAAGCGAAATTTGTGCTCTAGTTTTATTCCAACCCTCTCGCTTTTGTTCATCAGGGGTCAAACATTGACTGACCTCTGCTCTTACAAGGTCTGATGGGAAGCAATATCTGCTACCATAAACCAGCTCTAATAGGGGTGGAGAGGAAACAACACTGAGCCCCCCTTGATGAACTAGAAGCAGCCTAGACAATGGCACCATCTAGTGTTGAACCTCATTACTGCACAGACGGCCCAAAGGCCTGCGCTCTAAATCAGGGGTGTAAAACTCAGCTTATAAACGGGGCAAATCAAAAAATCTCAGCAGATCTGTGGGCGGCTGGGTTTTACTTAATGTTTTACAGCAAAACAGGCAGTGAACATAAAATAAAAATAAATCTGCATTTAAAATCAACCACCTATGTGCTTGAACTAGACCCCAGGCATCTGGCCCAGAGATTGCTTTAGGGGAAAGGGGGTCGTGGCAGTGCACGCTGAAGCCTGGAGTACATCTCAGGGTGAAAGGGGCTAATAATATTGGAAAATTAATTTAATTTCATGGGCCGAAACGGACCGTGTCACAGGCTTGACTTGGCCTGGGGGCCTTGCGTTTGACACATGGGCTCTAGGACACGCTCCAACACCTGCTTTATCACAACAGACAACTCAATTCATGCCTATCAATAGATGTGATTACAGAAAAGGACCCCCATAACACTCTTACTCTGCGTTACGGTGCACCGCAACATTCTAACTTCACTAAATACGGAACCGTGCTTGTCGGCACAGACGTCCACTGTCCCGTCACAGTAGCTCCAAATAACGGCAGACTTCTGTTTTGCCAGCCAACACGTCTAATTCATGCATGACTTCTATGAATAATATGGCTTAGTCAGTAAACCTCATTAGAGAGAAGCCTGTTGTATTAGAGCACAGCTGACATGCTGAACCAATAAATGATGTAAATTCATCTCATCAGCAATTACTGAACATCCATCCAACTGGTAAACAGGGGTGGGTTTTTTCAGCTTTAATTCATCACCTAAATGGGTCTTTATATAGGCTGCGCACTGTGTGCTCGTTTCTGGTATCTTTAAACGCAAGGCTACGCAACGGCCAAACAAATTTATCGGTTTAAAGTTGTAAGTGTTAAAACTAAAAAAAAAAAAAAGAAATAGAGGCAAAATCATTTCCAAACCTCTGGCCAATCAGACTCCACGCTCAGTGTTCACTCCACGCACCCCTGAACAGCACACAGGCGCAGAAGAGTGAAGACACTCTTAATGCTTTACTGTGAGGTACGGTTCATAAGGCTGTCATGACAACTGACATAACCCTATGTAATTGCTTAGAAATGCTAATTCCATGAGGCACCATCCGTCACAAAGGCTACTTTCGCCAACTGTGACCAAAACTGGCGAACGTAACCTTTAAAGCGAGTGACACCTATTATAATAAACATTTATAATAGGGTGGTGTCAACTGTCATGACAAGCTTATGTAGGTGTCATGTAGCCAGACACACCACCACAACACACCACCACGTCAGTGTTACTGCAGTGCTGAGAATGACCCACCACCCAAACAGTACCTGCTCTGTGAGGGTCCATGGGGGTCCTGACCACTGAAGAACAGGGTAACAGAGTATCAGAGAAACAGATGGACTCCAGTCTGTAACTGTAGAACTACAGAGTCCAGCTATACGGTCAGTGGAGCTGATAAGATGGACAGTGAGCGTAGAAACGAGGAGGTGGTCATGATGTTACGCCTGATCGGTGTGTATTCAAGGACCAGCAGCAACTCTGAATAAAACACTCCTCATTCAGACTCCCTGCTGCAAGGCCCACAAGCGATAAACCACAACCCAGCAGCTCTACTAGTCACTAAGCCCGGTCCAGGCCGGTGATATTTATCGCCGTCGCTCGGCCCGATGCGCTGCACTGTGATGTCCCTTCAGCTTCTCACGACTTCACGTTAACACATTCGGAGCCTTCAGAGCGCAATACAGTGGGAATGACTGGGACTAACGGATCACTTCCAAGTATCGCAGTCCCCCTTGGCTTGGATATTTCTGGCTAGGCCTCAGCCAGAGGTTTGTGCCGGAGACACATAGACACACCCTTCCATTCTCCCTCCTGAATGAATTCCCCCCTCTTTTAACTCTCTAGCCCTGCCCCATCAGGTTAACCCATACCATCGCATGAGGCTAGTGAGGGGTTACATAAAACAATGACAAACAACTTTAGGACAACACAGTTTCTACCAGTTTCTCCTTCATTAATATCAATCTACCCCCAAACCCAATATCAATCTACCCCCCCCTTCTACATACAGCCGTGGGCTTTACCGGCCAGTATAAGGGAAGCCCTGGAAGGCGCAAGCACTGCCCTGAGGATCAGGACAGAACAAGGATAAAGTGAGTATTTCCCTCGCCTTTTCATGCCCCAGTGCCCTTTCAGTCTTGGTAATGGGACAGACTCTTAACTTACCAGAACATAGGTGTCTGTTTCCTGCTTCTTTCGGTGTAAAGGTGTGTCTGTAAACAAACAACAAAGAAAAACTCCATCAATACCATTAAACATTCCTGATTCAAGAACAGAGGCGACTCTGTAGACCTCCGAAATACCTCAAACACACACACACACACACACGTTCCAGGTATATTCTGAATAAGACTTCTTTATAAGGCGCTCTATAATCTACACTTGTGCACATCTCTGCTTTGTCCGTTTTTCCCAAGCCGAATGCAACTATTTTCAATAGGCCTGCGGAAAGAAGCTGGGAACCTGGCTTTGGAACCTCCTTCCAGAGTCCAGCAGTAAGAACAGCCCATGGTGGGGGTGGGAGGGGTCTCTGTTTAGGTTCTGAGCTCTGGTCAGACAGCGACTTGTCACAGTGACCCGTACGGGAGGCAGTGACGTCCCAATAACTGTCTCTGCTGTCCTAACCACCCTCTGCAGGTACGTCCAGTGTGAGGCGCTGAGGCTCCTGCCCAGACAGAACCCCAGCTGGTCAGAATGCTCTCCACAGTGCCTCTGTAGAAGCTGGTGAGGATCGGAGAGGGTGATGAAGGACTAGAGGACGACCACCACAAACTGTGCAGCAGCAGACGGGCCGTCGTCTCTGACTTTACATCTACGAGGTGGACCGACGGGGTAGGAGTGTCTAATAGAGTGGACGGTGAGTGGACACAGTGTTTAAAAGCTCCAGCAGCACGGGTGTGACTGATCCGCTCGCACCAGCGCAACACACAACACGCCACCACCACGTCAGTGCTGAGAATGATCCACCAGCCAGATAGTACCTGCTCTGTGAGGGTCCATGGGGGTCCTGACCACTGAAGAACAGGGTAACAGAGTATCAGAGAAACAGATGGACTACAGTCTGTAACTGCAGAGCTACCCAACCTACCTAGGGCTCCTGTCTGGTGCAGAACCGAGGGGGTTTAATGTCATGACAGACCTGTGGACATAAAACAGCGACACAAAGCTACATATTTCTCTTCTGAACAGTCGTGAGCGGCTCTAAACTGTAAGAGAACCGTCAGACCTACATTAGCCCTACATTAGACCTACATTAACCCTACATTAACCCTACATTAGCCCTACATTAGACCTACAGCCTCAGGTGTTGTGATCGGAGCAGCAGCCGTTCATCACAACACGGAGCTGGCGAGGCTAAGCTAGCTTAGCCTGTAGCTTTGACGTGGTAAACAATGTAAACAGCCGCTTCGAAACGACGTTTAAATTCCCCAAAAACAGACTAAAACAGACTAAACCGCGACTAAAACAGACTAAAACAGCCTAAAACAGACTAAACCTGCGACTATTCGCCGTCACAGGCAGCAAATTCAGTGTTTAATGACCCGGCCGGGGGGGAAAGGTTCGTTGCCGTTAGCCGCTCGAAGCTGAACTCGGCTTTCTAATTCGAATTTCCACGGTCCACCTTAAATGGTGCGGCGGTACATGTAACTGCTGCACCATTTAAGGTGGAACGGGAGCGCCAGTGGGCTCGTTTGGCCGCGGAGCGTCTTCCATACCCGAGTCCTGGAAGTTGATGACATCCACCGCCACCATGTCAGGCTTGTCCACGGCCCCGACTTTCCTCTCCGTGACGCCGGACGGCACCACGTCCGGCTTCGGGCCCAGCTTCCTCGGATAAAAGTCCGAGCCATTGTGGAACGAGAGCCCCGCTGGAGACGTGGACATACCGTCCATCGCCATGTTATCGGCAGGGACTTCCGCGCCTTCTTTCCTCTCACAGGCTGACGCCGCGGCGCGTTACCACCACCTACCGTCACCGGAGGATCTGTGGACAGGGAGCTCACCAGAACCAGTTTATGGTCCAATCACGCTTCTCCATCTGCCAGTCCGATGGACGAGTCTGGGTTTGGCGGTTGCCAAGAGAACGGGACTTGTCTGCCTGCATTGTAAAGTTTGGTGGAGGGGGGATCATGGTGCGGGCTTGTTATTCAGGAGTTGGGCTCGGCCCCTCAGTTCCAGTGAAAGGAAGTCTTAATGCTTCAGCACCAAGAGATTCCAGACAATTTCTTGCTCCCAACTTTGTGGGAACAGTTTGGGGACAAAGCGAGGTCCATAAAGACATGGATGAGCGAGTTTGGTGTAGAGGAACTCGGCTGGCCCGCAGCCTTTGGGACGAATAGATGCATAGTTTTCATATTCAAAGGAAGCCCATTAAGGCATTCGTTTCTACCTGATTTGATTTTACTCTTCACGTGTACAGGCCAAGTTCGCTGTTTAAAGCTGTACTATGTAAGATTTGGGGACCCCTCTGGTGGAAATGTATAATTGCATGCATTCAGGTCTTAAAAAAAAAAAACTCCCACTAAATTTGACGTAACGTCTGATTGGATTATTTCTGGCTTTACAGTGCGACTCGCAGACATGTACACGCTGTTTTAGCCTGTCTTTTTTCCTCCTGACTATTTCTTTCAGTATTAACTAGAACATCTCACACGATGAAGCTTTTAGCTTGACTTTTTATATACTATAAATTTTCAAGGGTTACAGTCATGCGATATCTCCACAGCCTAAATCATGCCTACATACTGTAATCTTTGTCATGCTTCCTAGACAAACTAAGGTAAATCAACAATGAAGTCAAATGGTTATATTCGTTGCTACCACTAGGTGTCACTGTCGTCAGTGCTGAGATACTTCCAACTTCATTGCTTTGACATGCAGCAGTCGTGTGACTACGCCGATGCTCATTTTCAGCCAATATGAGTCAATTTGATTAAAATATGACCAAACTAGATGTTACTGAAGGACGTTTGACCACCTATTTCAATCTAAATCAAGGTTCAAACTACTTGCAGATAAGCTGTACGTTTCTGATCATCTACAACGTTCAATAAAGGGGCGTTTGATGCGACGATTGTAGGGAAGACTCATAACAACACCATTTTCCCACCGAACATCCTGCACCGTGCCGTCTTTCACGGCTAGGCCTCATGGTGTAGACACAAAAACTCAGCAGACCTTCGCAGTTCCACCAGAATCTGTGCTAGCTGTGTCAAAGTGAAGCAAACCACGAGGGGAAAGCGCAGCGTCGGAGCTACACCGGCTGTAAACGAGGGCCCAGGAAGGACCTTCGTCCACAAAACTCTGCTTTATGTTGCGCTGCATGTGTTTCCATACCAAATGGAGGCGAGCCAGGACAGAGAGAAGGATGTCTATGCCATTTCTATAGACATGAATGGTCACATTGTCGCACCACTGTTCAGCAAGTGACATTGAGAAACTGCGATGGGGGGCTGACTGAACTTGAATGGTGCTTGTTGTCTCTAGCAACAGCATGGAGCTGCTCTTCTTGCACTGCTTCTACCATAAATGGCACAAAAGAAGAAGCTGCAGATTGATATTGGCCCTATAGCAACGTTTTGAGCTGCATGACCGAATTGGTGGACAGTAGCAGCTCATTAAAGGCACGGCTCTGGCTCATTATTCCGTTTTTAATTTGAAGTCTGGCTTTGGTTAGCACTGCAGAGACCTCTCCGCTATTACATGAGGTAGGAAAATCATAATAAAGACCCTTTGCGCCAGAGGTGTCCGACGTTTTTTCAAACGGGACCCTTTCAGAATGTGTCCTTTGCCAGGATATTATCCATAAATGATCTTAAATATTCTGTAATCCGAATATGGAAGACACAAATGTACAGAACAAGACATCTTTATTGGGCAAACTACTGAATTTGTGATAAAGAAGCTGCTTTATTTGTTTTGTCTTCTCATCAGTGGTGGACGAAGTACACAAACCATGTACCGGAGTTAAAGTTGAGACCCCCAAGGTAAAATATTCCTCCAGTAAAAGTAGAAGTTCCTCCCTTTAGACCTCCACTGGAGTAAAAGTACTAAAGTATTTCCCTTCAAATGAACTTAAGTATAAAGTAAAAGTACTAAAAGAGGAATTCTGGCTCTGATGTCCTGTTATCATTTTTATAACCAGACTGGCTTCATGAACTCATTTCAGGTGAAAGTCCTCCAGCGTCTCTCTTGGTAAACCAGTCTTTTAATAGAAGGTCATTAATTAGTGACGCTGACGTCTATTAAAATGATCAGAAGCACAAAACACTGAAGGTAAACAGTTTCCATCAGGGAGAACCGAGTGGCTCTGAAATCACTTTTTACACACAAGCAAAGTTTCAGTTTCAGATTTATTTACAACTTAGTTCCAAGTTTAAGTTGAATAAAAACTGGCTTTAAACTCAGGATCACAGATGAGCTCCTTTACTATGTTGATCTGTAGGCGTCTGTTCATAAACATAAACCAGCCCAAACTCATTTACTATAAAATGAAATGGTGTTTGTAGAAATTCAGAAAAAAGCCGCGTCAGTCTCGACTGCATATGTGGACATATTTCTATATTGAGCTCTATTTACACAAAGTTAGGTTAGTTCATCATTTATGTTGAACAGACTCTCCCAAAGTTTTACGCTGCTGCGCTGACGTTGAACCGCGTGCTGCACTGGGTCGGTATGACCAACAGGTCAAAACCAGCTCTAAACAAAGTGACCGCTGGGCCCTGATTGGTGCTCTGGCTTTGCGCTTCTTTCGTTTTGACATGTTACGTTTTTATACACACAGAAACCAAAAGGAACGACAGATTTCTCAGAATGTAGGAGGAAAAAGTCGGATATTAGACTCTGAAATGTAGTGGAGTGAAAGGAAAAAGTCGCCCAGAACGGAGAAACTTCAGTACAGATACACCAAAAATACTAAAGTACACAAACTCATTACATTTACTCAGTTACTCAGTTACTGTCCAGCACTGGTCTTTATTATGATCCTCCTTCCTATGATTTTCATGATGAATAAGTGCTCCATCGCTGTTGAAATTGCCTGTGGTCACTGCAACATTTGTGTGTGGTCATGATTAAATTCAGTGAATTAAAGATTTGTTGTAATGAATTGTATGTTTACAGTTCTGCTGCCACCATCAAGCGAAAGGAACAGTTGCAACATATGGACCGGAAGGCTGATGACAGTGCACTGACCGCCCTGTGGTCAGACGTTGGACGCTCCTGCTTTACGCAATGCGGTGAGGTAACTCACGCTCTGACGTCTGATTTACAGTGTAGTTACACGGCAGCGTGAGGGAAAACCCATCCTTTCAGTGGGTCCTTCTCCATTTGGAGCGGGAATTCCGGTGGATACATTAAAAAAAAGTTTCTTTCATCCCAAAATCTAAATAATCTTCATTTGTCCGTGAACATCTCCTGTTATCATGTCTGCTAAAAGTAGAGCTTCACTCCAAACACAGGTTACAGCCACTGGTGTGAGTGGATCAGACACAGCAGTGCTGAGGGAGTTTCAAACACTGTGTCCACTCACTGTCCACTCTATTAGACACTCCTACCTTGACCCCGAAAAAGACAAAAGATATGTAGATACACCAGCTCAGGAGGCACCACCATGGCCTGGACCTCTGTTGTGATAATTATGCCCCCGAGTACAGCGGTTAAGCCCATTAGGTTCCGCCCGTTCTGACCGGAATCCGCATTTCAGGTTCAACAAGCCGACTGTGTAAGAAATCCTTACAGTAGATAAAGCAAGACAGCTTTTAGTGCAGTAACAGGCGTGTCCAGTCTTACTCACAAAGGCCAGAGGGGCTGGAGGTTCCCATAGCAGCAAAGCAGAAGCACGCCTGGTCGATCATTTTTCACTTTTTGGCGTAATCTGAAAAGGCCTCTTGCCCTTTATGTTGTGTGTAGATCTCATGAAGAATGGAACAAATGAAAGGGTCCAAAATCACAGGGAAAGATGTCTGGTTCCATTGACTTACATTAAAAGTAGCACATGTTTTTTCCCTCTCTTGTAAAGTTACCATTTTGTGCACTTTATTCTTCTCCCAAGCAAAGAAACTCTTATAGGGTCAGTAATTATGCTGTGATTACAGGAGCTTAAGCTGTAACGTGTTACGCCACTTCATTACGAGAAGAAGCAATTATATAAACCCTTTAAAATCCAGGCTTGTTGCATACTAAGGCTTGTTATTCAGTAACTACAGGGATGTCAATTCAAACTGACTAAGCTATTCATAGGTTATAGAAGTGTGTAATAAAGTACTTCCTTGGCTCATTTGCAAAAATGTCCCTTTTACAGAACCATACATTGGGACCCAAAACAGTTCCTCCATGGCAGCCCCCTAAAGAACTGCCCAACCTGGTGATATTTCCACACAGGAGCATTATGTGCACCAGCTTGTAAACATTTTAGCAGTCAATTAATCACCATCACGGGCAGGAAACCAGCTCGTCCACACGTCTCCACTGGCAACCGGGACCCACCCGCTTCTCACGCTAACACCATGTGGGGGTGGGAGGGATCTACGTTCTTCTTCCTCCTCCTCCTCCTACCGCACACCCACTAGCACATGCCATGCTCCTCTCACACACCCACACTGTGAAAGCGCAGTTCATGGAAATCCAGCTGCATAAACAGATGGACCAGGGGCCGGGGACGCAGGCTGAGGGGGCTACGGGAGCCTCGGGACAGGACGCAAGCATGAACTCCACTTTGGAAGCCAGGATCCAGTCCAGGATGGAGAAGGCAAAGAAAATGAAGGAGGAGGAGAAGCTCTACAGGTATAATGGGGTCCTGTATCCAGCGATCATGAGCCCAGAGGAGAACCTCAAAGCCCTGGAGACTGTAGAGGCCAGACCCGATGACATAATGCTGGTGGCCTATCCGAAATGCGGTGAGTGAAAAGCATGCAGGCTGATTCAGGACAGGCTGTGACCCTAATGAGGTCCCCCCCCCCTATAGTCTCTATAAGAAGTCAAAAGGAAATGTTTTTTGACACGGGATGAAACAATCTATTGAAGTGGTGATTTGCTCTAACCCAGCAATGATGAATGGTTTCATTGCTGAGGGAAATGCCTGCTTCATTATAAGACATGGAGCTCTTTTTGCATCAGGGGAATCCAGTGTGTATATGACCTTCAATTATGATCACCTGACCCTGAAATGCCATTTAAAAGACCTATTAATACTTTTCAGAGAATTCATTGCTGGCAGCCACAAAATTGACCTTGATTAAACCACGAACATCATATTCGCATTTGCTCAACTTTGGCAAATAAACGTGGAAACAATTGATTTGAATCAAGTCAATGAATAAATGAGTGAATTTATAATGTGACTATATTTAACTATATTATTCTTCTCTTTTATTCTTATTTTTCTGCTGAGTTGTTCCCTATAGGAAGGAACAGAGTACAGGTTTTGCCATCTTTCTTGTGTCACAATGATACAAATGCACTAACACACACACTTCAGTCACACCACACAAACGCACCCTTTTAAGGTAGCAGGAGATTTTAGGTAACACTGTATTTAAGGTGGCAGTGGATTTAAAGTAGCAATGATTTAAAGTAGCAGAGAAGTTAAGGTAGCAGGAAATTTAAGGTGGCAGTGGGCCCCCAACTCAGCAACACCATTGCAACCACTTAGCAACCACCTGTGAAATCATCGCACCAACCTAGCATCCACTTAGCAAGACCATAGCAACCACCTGGGAAACTACAGCAAAACATTAGCAGCACCGTAGCACACACCAAACACACACACACACACACACACCCCACACAAACGATTTTAGGTAGGAGTGGATTTAAGGTGGTAGTGAAGTTAAGGTAGCAGGAAATTTAAGGTGGCAGTGGACCACCAACTCTGCAACCACACACCACACAAACGATTTTAGGTGGCAGTGGATTTAAAGTGGTAGTGGATTTAAGGTAGCA
Organism: Pygocentrus nattereri; assembly: GCF_015220715.1. Lineage (NCBI taxonomy): Eukaryota > Metazoa > Chordata > Actinopteri > Characiformes > Serrasalmidae > Pygocentrus > Pygocentrus nattereri. The sequence continues at coordinate 33,721,760 of NC_051232.1, read as the reverse complement.
ACGATTTAAGGTAGCAGTGAGGTTAAGGTAGCGGGAATTTTAAGGTGGCTGTGGACCACCAACTCCCCAATACCATTGCAACCACATAGCAACCACCTGTGACATCACAGCACCAACCTAGCATCCACTTAGCAAGACCATAGCAACCACCTGGGAAACTACAGCAAAACCTTAGCCACCACACAGCAACACCCTAGCATTTCTTCAGGAAATGCACGTTTCTGGTTAAATGTAAGTATTTTCACCTCAAAATGCCTCAAAAAGACTGTCAAACCGCCAAGCAATTACCAGACCCCCCCACCCAACCCCCCCCAACCCCCCCCAACCCCCCCAACCCCCCTCAAGCCTTCTTACCAAGGCTCGTTTGCAAAAACATACTATGGATCATGTTTAGGCTGCTAAGCAAAGGCCATCAGATACTCCTGGATCCTCAGATCCTCCTTACGTATGTTAATGTACGTCGAGTCTATGAGCTCGAGGAATGCGAGGGTGGCTGACTGCGACTGGCTCACAGTGCGGAATGTCGAATTAAACATGGGGCCTCCCGGCACTGCCGGTCCAGAGTGGGCCCCTCGCACGTGGGGCTCGCCTGGGGGATGCAGAGCTGTTTGACCTCCACTGGAAGATGGGGGCCCGCTGCGGCACAGACACGCACTCGCTTTACGTGCAACAGATGTCAACCCCTTTTCCATGGGCGCCCACCCCCCAAAGACCACTGCTGATACTGTGCACAGTCGACTGTGGAGGACGGTAAATGGCAACAGCATGTGTTTTGTTTTATTATTATTCAAGCCAGGGAGGTCCAGCAAGACTGGAAAAAAATAAAAGATGATCTCAAGCTCTTTCCAATCAGCCTCTCCCGCCCTGCCCAACCAAAAAAGACCCCAAATCTATTTAATCAGCGCCCGTCTCCCAAACACGAACAGCCGGCTGGAGCCTAAATGGCAATGGCCTGTGTTTCTTTGGAATATGTGGGTTTGGTAACCTTGTAGCAAGACGAGAAACGGGGCTGAGAACGAAGCTGGCGTGATCTTTTTTATTGGAATCCAACCCACCACCAAATAACACAATCCTGGCTGACTGTGAAGAGTAAAGGGCAGTGGCCTGTGGGGATATTAGCCTTGCAAACTATCTAGCAAGCCAAGAAATGATGGCGAGGATGAATGTGACCATGTTCTCCATCGCAGGTTTCAACTGGACGGTGGCGGTGCTGCGCAAAATCACGTCCGCCGCCACCGGAGTGAAAGCGGAGTCCAAGATGCCTCCTCTCATAGAGTTCTTCGGCCCAGAGATGCTGCAGGTAAGAAGGATGTGGCAAATGTTTTCCCCCCTTTATGGCGACAGATTAAGCACGCAAGCCTGGAAGCGCCTCTGCTGAATCATACGGGATGTTGCAACTGAGGATTTCCTGGCTTTGCCCAATGCCAGATGTAGGGAGCACAAGACGGAGGTGCAAGATGATCTCCTATGATCTCATATGTTAATGTCCTAATTGGTAACCATGACAGAAACTTCACGAGGACCTTTATGACAAGATGATAAACTCCTTTAACCTCAGGCGTATGACGTACTAAGGCTTATTATTCAGTGACTGCGGGGACTCCAGTGTAAACCGTCTGAGACATAAATACAATAAACAGACATCAGACACAGTGAACAGACAGGACAGTGCGGCACCCACACAGCACTCAGCTCTGGACGTGAGGTAGAGGAATAAGCATATATTTAGGAGATGTTTAACACGCTGTGATCTGAGAGTCACGCAGGCAGATGATCGACAAACTCAGCAGATACTGAGGTAGAAAAACCAGAGTAAACAGCAATGATCTAGAGGCAACTAGAGCGCCTTAATATGTTCATTAACATCTCCTGATATCGTGTAAAAAAGTACTTTACAGTCATATGTCGTATGAATGTGGTGTAACACCACTGACAGCAACACCACTGACGGTGACGCCAGTGACAGTGACTCCAGTGACTTTAACACCACTGACGGGCGACTCCAGTGACTTTAACACCAGTGACGGTGACGCCAGTGACGGGCGACTCCAGTGACTTTAACACCAGTGACGGTGACGCCAGTGACAGTGACTCCAGTGACTTTAACACCACTGACGGGCGACTCCAGTGACTTTAACACCAGTGACGGTGACGCCACTGACGGGCGACTCCAGTGACTTTAACACCACTGACGGGCGACTCCAGTGACTTTAACACCAGTGACGGGCGACTCCAGTGACTTTAACACCAGTGACGGGCGACTCCAGTGACTTTAACACCAGTGACGGTTACGCCAGTGACGGGCGACTCCAGTGACTTTAACACCAGTGATGGTGACGCCAGTGACAGTGACTCCAGTGACTTTAACACCACTGACGGGCGACTCCAGTGACTTTAACACCAGTGACGGGCGACTCCAGTGACTTTAACACCACTGACGGGCGACTCCAGTGACTTTAACACCAGTGACGGGCGACTCCAGTGACTTTAACACCACTGACGGTGACGCCAGTGACAGTGACTCCAGTGACTTTAACACCACTGACGGGCGACTCCAGTGACTTTAACACCAGTGACGGGCGACTCCAGTGACTTTAACACCAGTGACGGTGACGCCAGTGACGGGCGACTCCAGTGACTTTAACACCAGTGACGGGCGACTCCAGTGACTTTAACACCAGTGACGGGCGACGCCAGTGACTTTAACACCAGTGACGGGCGACTCCAGTGACTTTAACACCAGTGACGGGCGACGCCAGTGACTTTAACACCAGTGACGGGCGACGCCAGTGATGACGACAGTGATGTCCTGGTTAAAACTGAGGATTCTGTAAACTGGCTGACTGACTGGCTGATCAGGTGATAAAATGATATATTTGACATTATTTTGACAAAAATCCTCCTCAGGCCTCGAGACGCTTCCTCTCAGATGAGCCTCGACCCAAAGAGGCAGTTTAATAGAGCTGAAAATACTGGGTTAGAATGTAAAATAAGAGTCCTGATAACAGCAGAGACCAAAATCTCTATGACCAATTAATTTTTAAAATAAAATAAAATTTTAATGTAGTTTAATGTTAATGATATAAAAAGTAAACATGAATCTGTTTTACACAAATTTCTAAATTAAACATCTCAAAATGTTTTATATTAAAATTGGCTTTGTGACGAGCTGTTTTACGGATGCAGAGCGTGAATGTAACAGGATGAATGAAGAAAAACCAGAGAATCATAAGAGAAAAGAGTTATTTAATCTCCAAATGGACAATGACCTGTATAAAAACTGGGCATTTAAGGGGTTGAAGTTTGAAGAACTTCCACAAAATGTAGAGGCTCTATGCCTGTTAAAGGCCTCTCTTAGAACCAAACGTCTCAAACCATAATTTTCTTTCTACTTCGAAGTTTATATTACATGAAAGACTGCAGGTGCGCCAGTCACCTTTCCGTTGTTTGCCAGTTTCCGTAAATCCTCTCAGGCTTAGCTGTCATTAAAGGTTCTGTCCTGAAACCTCGTGGTGCGATTCGTCCGTAAACCCGTAATGAAAGGTTGTGATAGGCGGGGAAAGGTACATTAGGCCTTTACAGCTCTTCTTCCCAGCTGGTAGATTTGTGTAATAAATCGTAAAAAAGCTTTCAACCCAGGTTACGGCCTTGTTTTATGTCAGTGCGGCTTGAACCCGTGACCCGTCACGTATGCGCTTGAACTCTAAACACTGAACCCCAGCTGTCCGTGCTGTGAAGTATGGCTTGACGGGACGGTTGCTCTCCTTCCCCTCCCACTCATTATTTGTGTCTGCTGTGCCTTCGCAGTTCCTCCAGAAGGCCCCATCTCCGAGATTACTGGGGACCCACATGCATCCTGACAACATTCCAGCCTCCTTCTACCAGAAGAAGACCAAGGTTTGTGCTTGTACAGCAGTTCTAGGTGAAAGCTGAGGAGGTCAACGTCCTGCAAGGTGGTACAGTGTTCCAGTAAACCCTGAGCTACTCCTCATCCAAGCTCAAAGAATTCCCATCGACTTCTTGTAGTGTAAAGCAATAAGCGGAGTGTGTTATGTAAGACCGCAGTCATTTCCTGTACAGCTTGCAAGCCCACCTTGCCTGGGGTCTTGACGCTATAAATGTTTTGCATGGAACGTACAGGATGTTGCGGGGAAAGCACGTTAAGTTTGAAGGTTTGCCTTCAGTAAAACTGCGAGCATTTCTCATTAGAACAGAGTATGCTGCTCCACTTCCTTAAAAAAGGCCGATTATTTCTCTGCACTCTCGCTTGACTAATCCATACTTGTTCTCCGTTCTAGATGCTGGTTGTTTTCCGGAACCCGAAGGACACAATGGTCTCGTTTTACCACTTTTCTAATAAGAATCCAGTTCTGCCGACTGCGGAGTCCTGGGATCGCTTTTACGCCGACTTCATGAGCGGTGAAGGTGCAAAGTACCGTCACATTCCAACCCCTTCAGATTGACGGAGAATGTGCTGTAGATGGTTCTATATAAGATAAGATAAGCTGAGATAATCCTTTATTAGTCCCACAGCGGGGAAATTCACAGTATTACAGCAGCAGCAGAGTCACAAGAGTAAGACACTCAGTAGTAGAAACGGGAAACACTGTAAACATTATCAACATTATAAATAATAAAAATTAAAGCTAAATCTCGACTATTTACAGGAAAATAAGGATAATAATAAAATAAAATAAGAGTTGCATAGGAATCTGTATTGCACTTAGCACTCCTTTCTCCCTCCGCCTTCACTGGGTCTAGAGGAGTCCCTAGGACCGAGCCGGCCCTCCGGATCAGTTTGTCCAGTTTCTTCCTGTCTGCAGTGGAGATGCTGCCGCCCCAGCAGACCACTCCATAGAAGATGGCTGATGCCACCACTGTGTCGAAAAAGGTCCTCAGGAGTGGCCCCTGCACTCCAAATGACCTCAGTCTCCTGAGCAGGTGGAGTCTGCTCTGTCCCTTCCTGTAAAGTGCAGCAGTGTTGTCTGACCAGTCCAGTTTACAGTTAAGGTGCACACCCAGGTACTTATAGGAGTCCACTCTTTCATTGTCCGTTCCCTGGATGTTCACTGCTGGAGGGGGATGTGTGCGCCTGCGGAAATCCACCACCAGTTCTTTGGTCTTCCCTGCATTGATCTGTAGGTGATTCCGCAGACACCAGTCCACAAAGTCCTGAATCAGTTCTCTGTACTCTCCGTCTCTCCGATCGCGGAGTCATCAGAGAACTTCTGCAGGTGGCAGTTTGGTGAGTTGCACATGAAGTCTGCAGTGTACAGGGTGAAGAGGAACGGTGCTAACACCGTCCCCTGTGGGGCCCCTGTGTTACAGACCATCATGTCGGACACACAGTCCCTTGTCCTCACATACTGTGGACGGTTGGTGAGGTAGTCCAGGATCCAGTGTGTTAGGTGATGGCCCACCCCTGCCTGTTCCAGCTTGTCCTTCAGGAGCCCAGGCTGTATGGTGTTGAAAGCACTGGAGAAATCAAAGAACATGATTCTCACAGTGCCCCCAGGCTTCTCCAGGTGAGAAAGAGCTCCATGCAGCAGGTAGATGATGCCGTCATCCACCCCGATGCCAGGTTGGTAGGCAAACTGAAGTGGGTCCATAGATGAGCTCACCATAGGGCAGAGCTGTCTAAGGACCAACCTCTCCAGTGTCTTCATCAGGTGTGACGTCAGTGCCACCGGCCTGTAGCTGCTGAGGTCCTTTTCAAAAAGGGTTCTGTGCAGCCAGCCCAAAAAAAGTTTTCTATTACTGCAAACGAGCCCTTTTGAGCGCTATACAGACTTGAATTAGTCAATCTGAAGATCCCTTTCATGATTCCTGCTACTATGATTCTGCACAGAAGCTCCATATTAATCCTTTCATTTTGGACTCACTGGGGATCATCCGGTACCTCAGTGAGTTTAAGAACCCGATCTGGAGGTTCTCTGACTGCTAAGCTATACTATCACCACACTGTCTCACATGTCGTGTCTCTCCTCAGTTCCTTGGGGCTCCTACTTCGACCACGCGCTCGCCTGGGAGAAACGTATCCACGACCCAAACGTGATGATCATCACATTCGAGGAACTCAAGCAGGTATGAACTTCCTCTCATTTACTCTGTGAATGTGAGGCTTTGACCTGACTGACCTCTCCTAAAACCCGTTAGGACCTGAGCGGAGGCGTCCAGAGGGTGGCAGACTTCTTAGGTCTCAGCTTAACTGATGATCAGGTACGGACCATCGCTGAGGAGAGCACCTTCAACGCCATGAAAGAAGGTGCCAAGGACTCTCATGGTCAGATGGGCAGTGTGTTTTTCAGGAGAGGTGGGTCATCCGTCCAGAAAGATTCCTAATCCGGCCACGAGAACCGGCTCAGCTATGTGTTACATCTGAGATTAAGCTCATGTTGCTGCTCAATCCTGGTTCTAGGTGTGAAGTCTGTAGGTTGTTTCATCCATCAATGAATTAAGAGTCGTTTAAGATGAACACATCTTGGCCTTTAATAAACACAGACTCTTAAAAAAGATGGTTCTTCATGGGTTCTTCAGTAAAACCAGTGGTTCTATATAGAACCAAGAATACTCAGAGAACCATTTGTGTGCTTAAATGGTTCTTCGCATGGTAAAACTGCTCTTCAAATTGATGGAGAATGTGTTGTCAATGGTTCTATATAGAACCTTTTGAAAATGGCACCAAAAATGGTTCTGCTACTGTCACAATGTCAAGTTTGTAAACAACAGCAGAACTTTATCTGGTGCTACATAGAACCGTTATCAAAATCGCAGACGTATTTGTGCACTTACACCTGTACCATTACACTGTAACTCCTTCAACCCTACACATTTAAAATAGACGGTTCCTCAAGGGTTCTTTAGAAAGGAAAGTGGTTCTATATAGGGCCATGGATACTTAAAGAACCCTTTGCATGATAAAGGGTTATTTGCATCATGAAAGGGTTCTTTGGATTGACAGAGGATGTGCTGTAGGGTTCTTCTATTGTGACAATGTCAAGCTTGTAACATTAGAAGAATCCTTTCTGGTGCTATGTAGAAGCCTTTTCGAAAAGGTTCTATGTAGAACCATATACAACACATTTTTCACCAATCTGAAGGACCATTTCACCATGCAAAGAACCATTAGAGCATGCAAATGGTTCTTGGAGTGTTCAAGGTTCTATACAGAACCATCGACTTTACTAAATAACCCTTGAAGAACCTTCTTTTCAAGGATGTAGGTCACAATCTGGGGAAGCTCTACCTCAAAATCGAGTCTCCACATCAAAGTGACTCTTATGTCAAGACAGATGTCTGGAGATGCTCTTCGCTTCAAAGTTTTTTTGAGAGAAAATTTCTTATTTTCTAAAACATTGAGGAAAATTCAGATTACTTGCATTTTGATGAAAGATCAGAGCCTCCTCACAACCATGTAAGACCTGGTAGACCACCCAAACAGTGGTTGGATTAGTATAGTGGGCAACACACCTGGGTTCAATCCCAAAGGGGGTAAGCCCCAACACTATACCAATAAGAGTCCCTGGGCAAGACTCCCAACACTACCTTCACCTACCTCAGTATAGTGATCAAACTGCAAGTTGCTCTGCCAAATGCCGTAAATGAAAACTACCCTCATCAGATAAACAGCAGTCAAAGCCCCAGCCTACTAATTTTCATTGGTAGTGAAGTACCGATCAGAGTGTGGCGTGTGCCATCCCCCGTGCCCCTATGTCAGCCTCGAGAGCCAGAAGGAAGGCAGGGCCTGAGCTCCAAGCGGGACGAAGCCCAGTGAGAGAACAAGGAGTGAGGGGGGGACGGAGCACGAGCCCCTAGCCCTGTCTCCAGGATGCCACGTCCAGTTGGGATTTGTGTGGCTTTCTCGTCCTGGCTCCGAGTTCGGACCCTGTCTCCCTGCTGGCTCTCGCGGCTGTAACTGGTATCTGGGCATAGCGGCATTGAGAGCCAGCAGGAAGGCAGGAGTACGAAGCCTGGCGAGAGCCACAGAGTGACTGATCTCCTGCTGCTCCGTGTCCCAGACAAAACTCCCAGTGAGTTATTTAGGCTTTTCTAAATGTGTTAGTGGCGCTTGTTAGGAAGGTTGTTTATAGCGAGGCGGGGCGTGTGGAGTCAGTCCAGCTCAGAACAGATCATTTCACTGGATTATGGTTCAGTTACGTTCCCTGACTAAAGGCGCTGATATGCTGCCTTGGAGGACTAGAGGGGCCCTGCCTCAGTGACAGTCACTGACTCGAGTTGTGCATATTCTCCCCGCAGGTGAAGTCGGAGACTGGAGAAACCACTTCAGCCAGGCCCAGAGCGAGCAAATGGACGCTGCATTCAAGAAGCATCTTGAGGGGACGAGACTCGGCGCCAGACTTAAGTACGACGTCTACTGCAAGTGACGGGAAGAACCGTGGCAGAGCAGAAGGCCGAGGACAGAGAAGAACACATAGGAGACACCAGAGAACAGAGAGTTTCACGTACATGAGACAGTAAACGAAGAAACGAAGGTCCTTCCTCTCGCAGAGGTGGAGCGCCACACTATTCAACCACAGGCCAAAGCCGCAAGCATCAAGATCTGAAACCGGTTTGTCGAGGATTAAGACAGGACAATAAAGGCGCCCGAGGACGACAGCAAGCCAGTAGTAGCTTTTTGGTAGATGTGTGGTTACAGCCTGCATGCCGGGGGGGTGTATAGGTGGGGGTGGGGGGGTGGGGTGGGTAGACATTTAAAGCATAAATAACCGAGTGATTAATGAGAATATTAAAATGAATAATATGAGCACAAATGCCTCGATTATTATACACTTATTACAATGTTATTTTAATAACCCCCCCCCCCATTTTCCACAGCGGACGGTTCTCCCATCTATTCTCTCTACATGATGATCTGCAGGGTTGCCAGGCTCACAGTTTTCCCTCTAAATTAATCGAGATTTAACATGCAGTCTTTTTGGGCTACTTTCAGATTCACTGCAGCCTCCAAACAGGTTTGATTGCAGGCTGTAGAAATTAATATGAATACGGTTTTATGAATGTTCGTTAATTCTGAATAGCTGGCAACCCAAGGACAGAAGCTGTTCAATAAAATCCAAGGTGAAGCCAAGTAGCGTCACTGCAACACATCATTCACTACCAAGCGATATAAATATAATAATATACAGTCTTATGCAAATGTTTGGACACCCCTATATATATATATATATGAGTGCTGATTGGTTGGTGAGCGCTTCACACTTTCTGACTTCATGGATGTACATGAAGTCCTACAATGAGTTCAAAAGCACTCAGAAACTTAACAACGGTGTTAAAATGTTTTACGCTATTTAATGTTTAGGAAAAATCACTTGTCATAAAAAAAACCCTCATATCTAAATTTTTTCCTGTTTTTCAGTTTTTGACAAAATTTGAAAAGTCCTGTTGTCCTTTATACTGTCTGTAAATGTCATGAAGTATGGACCAAAGGAAACGGCCCAAAATGACTTGGAAAAAATTCTGGTTCCATTGACTTCCATTAAAAGTAAAGTAGGTTTTTTCCTTCTCCTGTAAACTTACCATTTTGGAGATTTGGAGTTTCTTCCCACAGCAGCGAAATGCATTCTTCTTTATATTAAAAATGTTTAAGCATTTACAAACTATGATTTTGCTCAAATGCTCTATATTAACCCACTCGTTTCAGACTCGCTCGGGAGCGCCCTCTAGTGTCAGACAAACCCAGAAATCATTCCTCAGGGGCAGTGCTCCTCTCTTCATTTTCACTGGCTAGCTTCAGGGCCAACCTTTCCTCCTCCCTGTCCCCTCTGCTTAGGAACTGCAGGCACACCGTCAGCTCTCATGAGAATGGCAGTAAACAAACAGACTGAACTTCTACCACATTCCTCTTAATAGATGATAAAAAAGCATTTTTACAGAGAAAATATTTGTGTTTCTATTAAGATTTTTAGCTCTTTCAGTACTATAGTATGTTTGGTAGCTGCTATTGGAGAGCATTTCCACCAATATTTCAAGGTTATCTAAATAGTTTAGCCCTTGAAATTTAAACATCTAAGTCACTAAAGTGGAGCTTACTGACTGGTGGTGATGGGAACCAGGAGACAGCATGTCCACAAAACAACCATAGACATTTTACTTATGATCCAACACCACCAGTGAACCTACACGTGTCTTCTAAGTGTTTACATGTGGCGGTGATGATGGTAAAATAGTCATAAATCTGAAAAGATAAGTTTCCTTTACGGACTATTGTTGCCTTACAACACCCTGCATGTGTCCCTCAGATTAAAATACACTTTAAGCCAAAACCTTTTTACAAAGCGATCATGAAACAATGTGTCAGACATATATATATACACACAGACATATGTTCAAATGCATAAACATAGACACATTTATTTGACTCAGGTTTGAATCATTACTCTCTCTGGTTCCAACTTTGATTTAATGATCAATTAGATTCAAGATTCAGGAGTTTTATTGTCATGTGCACAGAACAGGCAGTTGCACTGTACAATAAAATTCTTACCTTGCTGTTCCTCCATTCACCGAATATAATCTTAAGAGACTAAAAAAGAAAATAAGAATAACTCTAAAAACATTAGTAAAAAGTAAAAGTACAGTGTGCAAAATTGGAATAAAATGAAAGTGACACGTGCGTATGTGCAAATATGTAGAGCAGCTGTTCATAAAGTGCCTCAGTAACAGATGTAAACAGATGTAAACAGTAAATAATATTGTTCTGTGCAAGTAATAAACAGTGTTGTTCTAACGGCAGCAGTCCAGTACAATTAGGATCAATCTCAAACAGTTCCTTACGCACTATGTAGGTCTTAAAATGATTAATCCAGCCGTCAAACAGTGCATAATAATCCAGTTCCTACTAGAAAGCAAACCCCTCAATTTTTCAGCCAGGCCTCTTATTTTAGCAGGGACTCTTATTTTGACACACTAAGGGGGCGGCCCGGTTTGTTGGTGTCACGAAAGGCGGAACGGATTTGTCCTCTATTTTTCTGTCAACCTCCTCTGCAGGACCGTCGGCGTCCGCGGCTGATTTCCCCTCGCTAGTCCTCACATTTCGGGTCCCGACAGCTTTAAACGATGGCTGGTACTTTAGCCCGCAAGGCCGTGGATCATCTCCGCAGTAAGGAGTTCAGGGAGTATCTGATGAGGTGAGTCCGGTCCTGTTAGCAACGTGCTAACCGAAGCCTGCCCGTCCGTCCGCGGGGAGCAGTCGAGCTCGGCTGGGGTTAAGTTCGCTAGAACCGCGTACCTCTGCTCCAGGACTCTCTAAACAAGCAGACAAGATTGCCCAGATAATCTTAAAAACGACGAGGCTGAAGTTCGCTTTCTGTTCACCAGCTTCGTGTTCGAATTTCCCCGGTCCACCTTAAATGGCGCAGCTACAGTCTGGCGCCTCCGTCGCCACAATGTACCCGCGGAGCCGTTTAAGGTGGACCGGAAAAATCCGAATGACATGCCAAATTCAACCTCGATTAAACGCGTGATTTTAGAAACTCTCGTGAAATCAGCTCTGACCGAACTGAAGGGCACGTTCTGGCTGGTAATTCCGCGTACCTGCCTGAAGGGGGCGCACTCCTGCCTTCCTTTAAGGTGACACGACGTTTCAAAGCACCTGCGTGATCCAATCACTGAGATGCAATCAGGGTCGATCACCGTGGGTTTGTGTGGTAGAGAGGCGTCTTTACAGTGGTGGTGATGGGAACCAGGCGTCGCCCTGACTACAGCACAGATAGAGACGCTTTAATTACCGTCCACGCCCCCTGAGTCACTTTAATAATAGAGTTATGCAGAATTTTATCACTAATGGGTGGAGTTGCCCTTTAAGGGCTGAAAGCTTTAGTAGGACCAGCAAATTCACTCGATAAGATAAGAAAACGCGTGCGTTTGTTAATGTGGCTCAAGTTGAGAAGCGTGTTTATTTTATTTATTCAGGACTTTTATTATTAGATGAACTGTTATTTTTTATTTTGCAATACTGAGTCATGAATTTGAAATACTATCTCACTGAGTACCCAGGGGGCGCTCTCGGTATAGTAGTTTTTTTATATACACACACACACACACACACATTTTATTTATATATATATAATTTAATGCAATAATAATTAGGTGGTGGGTATTTTTGTTTGAAATGGCTGTTGGTCTGAAATAAATGGCCTAGGACTAAACCGAAGTCCTGGCTGGGGCTCAGACCCACTCAGCGCACGTAGAGCAGGTGTGGACTGTCCTGTGCTGAAGTTAACGTGTTTACTTTGATGTTTTTCCATGCTTGTCCTCCTGCCCCCGGGACCTTCGCCGGCCTCAGCACAGTAAGTGTTTTCTTCTCTAAGCTTGGTTTGCTGTTGGGTTTCTCTCCCAGCATCGTGGACCTTCTCACTTTGAGCTCTTTCACAGGGGAATGAAGACCCGAAACTGTATTTTTCAAAGGTTTATCAGATCATTCTTAGAGTTTTTCATTAGTTTTAAAACTGTCAGCAGATGACGCCTGAATGACCTTAAAGGGGAATCCCACCAAAATTTCTGCATAATTCCTTCACTGGGATGTGAAGGAATTCATTCAGGGCTGCTTGGTGTGAAGTGGTCCAGACGTCTTTACAGTGGTGGTGATGGGAACCAGGCGTCGCCATGACTACAACACAGATATAGACACTTTATTTACCATCCAGAACCACCAGAGAACCTACACGAGTCTTCTGAGCTTATTTGGAATGTTGATGATGGAAAACAGTGGAAAATCTGGAATAATGAGTTTTCTTTGGGGACTATTTTGCCGCACAGCGCCCTGCATGTCTCCCTCCACCATGAATGGAGTTGAAGTTCTCTAAACTCTCCTAAAACAGCGTCTCAGTCATCAGGCAGTGAATTCAGAACCAGTTCATGTAGGAACTTTCTGTAGGAGCTTTTAGAGGGACGTCTGGTTCCCATCACCACCACTGTGAGGAGCTTTTAGAGGGACATCTGGTTCCCATCACCACCACTGGGAGCAGCTCTGACTCGGTACGTTTATCTAGAACGGAGAGTTTCACACCAAACCGCTCAGAACCTTTTAAATATGCAGAAATTTAGAAGAATCCCAATAATAAGGTTAAACAATAATAAGGATAATTATTAATTATAATAAATATAATAAATATTTAATTATAATAAATAAACAATAATAAGGAACAAAATGCTGAACCATTAAAATCTCCATTTACTCCGCTGTAGTAGAGTAAAGGGTTATAAAACAGGGACTAGACACAGCGATCAAACCAACCCATGTTTACTTATTGAACTTGACTAACCGTAAACAGTTACTGCAGTAAACACGGGTTTATTTACAGTACGCTGTGATCGCTAAGCAACGAGGCGTATTCAGGAAGCAGCACAGATTGTGGGATTATTCTCAAGGACATGACAAACACTGGGACCCCACCTGAACAACTTCAAATGACTAAAATTTTAACGTTTTCTTTCGATATACTCTCACCGGCCACTTTATTAGGTACACCTGTTGCTTGTTATCACAAATAGCTAATCAGCCAATCACACGGCTGCAGCTCACTGCATTTAGGCGTGTAGAGGTGGTCAAGATGTGCCGAGTCATGCGTTATAACGGTCATTACGCTGAACACTGTACCGTAAAGCCGTTGTAGTACGTTTCAAAACATTTTGACAGACAAAACTGCCCATAAACAGATTTTCTAAAATGCTGTTTTTTATTATTATTATTATTATTATTGTTGTTGTTATTATTATTAAAACCGTTGTCATGTCTTCACCGCAACACGTTCACAGGCACTGAGTTGTTATTAGGAGTTTATCATGTTGTTTAATGGTCAACATTTCAGATCAGATATTTAACAGGTCAACGTGGCACAAACTCATGTTTTGTTACGTTTTACCTTTTAAAACTCGAGACATATTTGATCATGTAGGTTATAATTAAGAATCAAAATTGAAAATTGATCCAAATTTTGATTTCTAAATTTTTGTAGCTGTAGTTGACGTTTAGTTTTCTAAAAACAAGACGTGTAAATACATCAGAAATATCCAGAAACGCTGTATTAATTCCCGACGGGGAAACAATGTGGCCTGGATGAGCTTTGACTCCGTTTCTCTTAGAAAATCAACATCAAACCTGTGACTTTGTGCTTCATGTTATTGACTCGTTACTGTTTGCAGCACTTCTGGGGTCCGGTAGCGAACTGGGGGCTGCCCATTGCTGCGATCTCTGACATGAAGAAGAGTCCAGAGATTATCAGTGGAAGAATGACCTTTGGTGAGTGAGACACTAACTAAAGTTCAAGTTGCACAAAAACGACTTTATGTGGCTGAATTGCTTAAACAGCAGCGTTTACAGAGAAGCGAGATCAGCCGGTGGGAGGTTTAGGATGAAGCCCAGGCGCCTCCCGTCTCGGCTTCAGTCAGGACCGGCCGTTGGCGCCTCCCCAGAGTCTTGCAGTGCTATTGTTATCTCGCTGTCTTTAACCCAAGCAGTCATTTTGACGCCTTAGCAGCCATAAAACGGACTAAAATGATAGAAATGATAGGCCGAGTTTTCTCTGGACTCCCAGTCAGTCGCTTTGCTCTGGAATGGTGTGAAAAGAGCATTAGCTAAAGCTTAGTTATACAGAGAGAGAGAGAAAGCAGGTGTAATCATGTATGTCGCTGCTGTCGGAAGGAAACCTCGTATCTCCAAAATAGTAACTTTACAGGAGGAGGAAAAAACGTACTTTACTTTCAATGGAAGTCAATGGAAGTCAATGGAACCAGAATTTTCCCCCAGTCATTTTGGGTCAGTTCATTTGGGCCGTTCATCATAAAACTTACAAACAATGTGAAGAGTAACAGACGCTTTCAGATGATGTCAAAAACTGAAAAATGCCAGAAATGGAGATACAAGGTATCTAACCCTATATTGCATATAAATCATGTTCACAGTTCTTGGTAGTATTTTGCTATTCCTGCTGATCGGATGTCTGATAAAAAGAAATATCGTGGCATTTCATATATTGTGAACATTTCTGAAGTATCACAATATAACATTTTCCACCCTATCGTCCACTTCTGCTAGTAGAACACCTAGTTTTCCACCTAAAAATATTTTTTGCAAAAAATACGCAGCATAACGCTTCAAAAGGGCGACGTAAGCTATGGAAATGGTAACATTATCAATTTATTTTTCATAATAAACTTAATACTAATCAGGGCCTTTTCTATAGAACTGCAGGCAAAACTTTACGTGATGGATAATGCGGCGGAAACCTTGAAGGCTTGTTCAGCGGAAGCAGCTCTAATACAGCAGAGAGACTCTCACGACAGTTCAGATGGGAAATAAACTAAGAAAAGTTAAAGAAAATAAACAGGGCTTAGAACAAAACCAAAAAAGTTACGCTTTCTCTTTATCGCTTGCAGAAAGTACAGCTACTGTAAATGTTCTACCTATAATCTTGCAGTATAATAATAATAATAATAATAATAATAATAATATTGATAATGATAAAAAAATAAAACTTTGAAACAAATGATTTGGAAATGAGCTATGCATTTTATTTTATTGCTTTCAGTTGTAGTTGTTAGTTACTGTAAATGTGGTAATGTTCCACCTAAAATCTTGAAGTAGTAATAATAATAATAATAATAATAATAATTCAGTTCAGAAACACCAGCCAGCTGTTTTGGACACTGTGGAGTTCCACCTCCTCATTTAACCCATCCGTGCAGGGAAACACCACATACACACTAGTGAATACACACACACACACTAGGGGGCAGTGAGCACACTTGCCCGGAGCGGTGGGCAGCCCAATCCACAGCGCCAGGGGGGCAATTGGGGGTTGGGTGTCTTGCTCAAGGACACCTCAGTCATGGACTGTCAGCTG
Source organism: Pygocentrus nattereri (assembly GCF_015220715.1). Lineage (NCBI taxonomy): Eukaryota > Metazoa > Chordata > Actinopteri > Characiformes > Serrasalmidae > Pygocentrus > Pygocentrus nattereri. The sequence continues at coordinate 33,705,897 of NC_051232.1, read as the reverse complement.
AGGGGATCGAACCAGCGACCTTCCGCTCACAGGGCTGGTTCCATCACGTCCAGCCCACGACTGGCAGCAAAAATAATAGTATGATGATGATGATGATGATGATGATGATGATGATGATGATGATGTAATAGTAATAATAATAATAATAAGCCACAACAGTGTTTGACTCTTGGTTCTCGTTCCCGTGTTCCTCCAGCTCTCGTCTGCTACTCGCTGCTGTTCATGAGGTTCGCCTACAAAGTGCAGCCCAGGAACTGGCTCCTGTTCGCCTGTCACCTCACCAACGAATCGGCACAGCTCATCCAGGGAGGGAGGCTCATCAAGTACAAGTAAGATGCTGCACACAAACGTTACAACTCGGCGCTCGGCTGCCTTACAGGAACGCCGCTCTGCTTCGGAAATCATTTTTCCATGACGTGATGTGTTCATGACACACATCCGACAACTTGCAGCCACTGAACTACTGACTGACCCGACGACGTTTCAAAGAATCGGTGAACATCAAACGCTCCAGTAAAGCGCACAGGTGCATCAGTGACACAGCAGCGCACCAAACCACAGATCTCAGTGGCTTCAATGGGCTGCGTCCTGCATGTGGGCCATCTGAGCCACACAGCTTGCGTAATATAGCGTCCAGCGTAACGTCCACTTACAGTATCTCTCTGGGTTTATACCAAAAATAGTCCCAATTCATTTTTACCTGATGGGGGGGTAAAAAACGTTTATGCGATAAAGGATCTTTACCTCGCCCATTTTACAGGACGTTGGCCCAATTTTCTCATTTTCCTGACCGGTTTAACCCCATATGTGGTCAGCACCTGCGGCCAGACCCAACCTATAGCCCAAGAACAGCTCAGCCAGTTTGCGCCGAAGTCTCTAGCTACTGAATAATAAGCCTTAGTATGTAATACGCCTGGGATTTTGAGGGTTGAACAAGTCACGACTCTTGTTTAGTTTCCTTTTATCAAAAAAATTAATTCCTATTATAACTGCAGGCAAAGTGAATATTTAAAACGATATTTTAATCCGGACCTGTTACAGTCTGAAGAAACACCGTTCAAAAGTTTGGAATCACTGACCGTCTTAATGGTTTCCTGTCCGATGTTGTATACAGTGTAGATATAATGACATTTAAATTTATTTCACAGGCTTTTCTTAATCGTATTACTTCATAAATAAAACACGGTCACATTATTCTGGTCTCGTTATCAGTCCTGTGATTTGATCCTTTTTTTTAAATGGATTATTCTAAATTTCCACAGCTCTGTCCGTCATTCTGGACGCACGTTCACAGATCCCTAGTGTCCTGTTTTACTGTCTGAAGCCTGTCGAGTTGTAAATTACAACACTTTCGGGTGGTTTTCTACATTTTTAAATCAAATTGGTTTTATATTGTGGAAACGCTGATTTCAAACTCTGGAGCAGTGGAGCGTTTGTCTTCACTCTTTTCCGATTCTGTCCGTTTTCTCTCCGCAGCATGGGGAAGAAGGAGGCCAAATGATGAGCAGCCGTGGAGCATGGAGCATTTCTGGGACTCGTGGCTCTCCGACGCCATATTTTAGGGGATGTTCACACAACACAACACTTTACTGATTACTGGCAGAAATATTTTAACACTTGATCTCGTACTAAACGAATAATGAACTGATTCAGGGTTTTCAGCACAGGAGGAGAAAATTGGAAATGAAATGTACATAAAGTGAACTTGGTTAATTTTCAGAGGACTGTTACGCACATTTGACTTTTTTTTTTTTTTTTTTAACGGTACACATCAATGGTGTATGTAATTGTCAGTAATTTATTCCGAAACATGGTTGTGTAGCGTGTATCAAATTAACTTCAGATCATACAGGGAATAAAAGTTGTCCACACTGGCCTGTAGCTCTTCTTACTGCGCCGCATTTACTGCCTCGACCGCCTTTGACGAGCACAGATGGTGAATCGGCTTCGGTGCGTGAAATCAAGCGCCCGCCTACCAGCACCTCTTAAGATCAAGTGACCCTTATTAATCCCCCAGCGGGGAAATTTGACCTCCTCATTTAACCCATCCGTGCAGTGAATACACACACACACACTAGGGGGCAGTGAGCACACTTGCCCGGAGCGGTGGGCAGCCCAATCCGCGGCGCCCGGGGAGCAGTTGGGGGTCAGGTGTCTTGCTCAAGGACACCTCAGTCATGTGCTGTCGGCTCTGGGGATCGAACCGGCGACCTTCAGGTCACGAGGCTGCTTCCCTGACCTCCACCCCACGACTGCTGCGCTCATTCACATATCATTAACATAAAGTGCATGTTAATTCATGCAGATGTTTCAGTAGCTTGTGAAACTACAGCACTAAATGACTCAAGCCAATGGCACGGCGCCCCCTACTGACCAAGCTGTTAAGTGACGAAGGTGGTAGAGTGATTTATTTTCTAAAATAACATGTTTCAACACTATTATTGCAGCGTACCACACTAGCCTTGTATTTATTTAGTGGGCGGAGTCAGCAGTCTATTATATCTATATAAGGAGAACAGGGAATAGTTGCGACATAAGTACATCCTCTTTTTACTGGGCTGCTAGACGCACAGTATTACTGTATATTTCCCCATTTTTATTCCTATCATTGGTATTATAGGTTACACTGACATAGTTTTGGTGAGTTAACCACAAAGCAAGATTTTGTCGCAGGCTTTTAAACTATGACACTCAAACTTACACACTACTACCACATGCAAGTTTGGTTTGTAGATAGAGGGCAGAGATGAAAGTGATGAATAACAAGCCTCGTATCACCAAAATAGTGACTTTACAGGAGAAGGAAAAAACCTACTGTACTTTTAATGGAACTCAATGGAACCGGACGTCTTTCCAAGTCATTTTGGGCCGTTTCTTTTGGTCCACTCATCATGAAATTTGCACACAATGTAAAGAACAAGCGTTTTTCAAATTATGACAAAAAACTGAAACACGACCACCACGAGCCGCCAAGCGTGGGCTAGAGGGGTGTAAAGCCCGCCAGCATTGAGTGATGGAGCTCCCTTAGGTTGAGTTGATGAACTGATCGTCCAACATCAGCACCTGACCTCACTAGTGTTCAATCAAATCCTCGCAGCAATGTTCAACGTCCAGTGTAAAGCCTTCCCAGAAGAGTGGAGGCTGTTACTGCAGCACAGACTCACTATTAGCACCCTCATTTCAGGCGAAACACTGGAGGAGCAGGTAAACACTAGCAGAGCGACTAGGGTTTGGATCCATATGGACCAAATCAGGGAAATCAGATCAAAGATCAACGCACCTCAGTTTCTGCCTCTGCCTCCGTTCGTGAGGACCCGCTGTGTCAACCCCCCCCACCCTGACGCACCTGATGGGGCTCGATCATCAGGCACCGAGTTGGACCAGGTGTGCTGGGGAGGGAGTACATGAACCAGCAGAGCTGTAAGTCTCCAGTGATGTAGTTGAGAACTGCTTTGATAGAGAAGGTCCTGCTCCTGCTGATCCACAGACATAAAGGGGAACTCCACCAACTTTTCAAAAGTTCTACATATTCAGTTGTTAAGATGTAATCAGAGCGGTTTTGTGTCTGTCCTAGAGAAACTTAGAGTCGGAATTGCTCACGGTGGGAGTGATAGGAACCAGGCGTCCACCTCCTCACAGAAAGGTCCTACAGTTGTTTTGGTTTGAACTGTGATATAATCCATTCATGGCAGAGGGGGGCACGTCGGGCGTGGCAGGCCAAAATAAAGATTTCTGGTTTAGGAATATTTCATCACCATCATCTGCGTTCCATATACACACTCTGAAGACTTGTGTAGGTTCACTGGTGGTTCTGGAGAGTAAATAGAACGGCTGTGCTAGTGTTGCAGTCATGGTGACCCCTGGTCCCATGACCACCACTGTAAAAGCACCTGAGAAATCAAGTGAACCATCTCACATCAAACCACTGTTTATAGCTCAAGGGCAGAATTATTCAGGAATTTTGAAAAAATGGTGGAGTCCCCCTTTATGTATTGCTTGTTTCAGCCCACCTGATTCAGCTCATGGAAGGCTCTATAGTCGGCTGATGAGCTGGATCAGGTGTGTTGAATCAAGGAATCCCTGGAACAGTGCAGTGGGTCACCTGGAGCAGGATTAAAGGGGAACTCCACCAGTTATTCAAAGTTTCTAAACTAAATGGTTGAACCCTTGGTTGAACGGTCGAATGGGCGACCCCTGGTTCCCACCACCACCACTGTAAAGACATCCGAACCCACTCTGAATGAATCTGCTTACATCCCTACACACAAATTTGTAAAAGTGGTGGAGTTCCCCTTTACGAGACACTGTAGAAAACCGTAAGGCTCTGTTACTCCAGGACCAGGATCACTGCAGAACAGCTGCGCTTGGCTCCAGCCTGCATCTGCACTGCTGCCTCCTCCTTACCCAGCACTAAAACAGCCCATCCAGCCAATCACAGACGTCTGGAGCAGGTGTGGCAGATTGAGGCTGGAAACAGACTCTAAAGGAAGGCAGATCTCCAGGACCAGGGGTGGAGACCTCCGACATGAAGGCCCCTGAAAAATTAACTGGACGTAGCTCGTCAACTGGCCCACTGTGTGAGCAACGCTGACCAACGATTATATCTGTGTAACATTCATAAAACTTATTTACAGGCTTTCAAATATTTGAAAATAGAGATTCAGACAATTCCCTAGGCCATAGAATTCAGAGTGTGGGCTGCTGGGATATGTAGTGTGTAGTCACACTTAGCAAGGGAGGTTGGGACACACCATGTTTTTTTTGTTTTTTTTTGCTGAATAACAATATATATTTTGCTGAAATAATAATAAATAACGAGAACTGGCCCCATACGCGGGGCTCACTGTCACAGACGGGTGGGAATAGTTGTACCATTTGCTGAAAGGTCTGGCGAATTAACGCAAAATACAGTTAATAGGACACAGTTCTATGTTATATGAGCCAGAAGAGCTTCCCAGCCTAAATACATATAAACAGCAGCATGAACATAAATATGATTAATAAAAAGAGGCTGTCAAATATAACTGTTATAACTAATCCAACCCCCCCCAACCAGGCACACCCACCCACACACCTTATGGAGGCTGTACTTTAGCCCACAATGGGTGTGTTTATATGTGCTTAATAATCCTTAGTCATTATCAGACTTTTAAGTAGTCGTGGAAACGGCACACTGATTTCCCAGATCAGAGTAAAGTCTAGAAATCTGATAAATCTGATAAATCTCTAAACTCTTACTCTGATTTCTTTCGTTTCTCTCAGTCTGACTTTTCTGGAGCCTGTCTGTTGTCAAGTGGTTCTGTACATCACCACAAGTGTATAAAGCCGAGCCCCTCGGCCTGCAGACTGCTTCTACAGACATTAGTGAAAGAATGGGTCGCTCTCAGGAGCTCAGTGAATTCCAGCGTGGTGCCGTGATCGGACGCCACCTGTGCAGCAAGTCCAGTCGTGAAATTTCCTCACTACTAAATATTCCACAGTCCACTGTCAGTGGGATTATAACAAAGTGGGAGCGATTGGGAACGACAGCAGCTCAGCCACGAAGTGGTCGGCCACGTAAAATGACAGAGCGGTCAGCGGATGCTGAGGGGCATAGTGCGCAGAGGTCACCGACTTTCTGCAGAGTCAATCACTACAGACCTCCAAACTTCATGTGGCCTTCAGATCAGCTCAAGAACAGCGTAGAGAGCTTCATGGAATGGGTTTCCATGGCCGAGCAGCTGCAGCCAAGCCTTACATCACCAAGCGCAATGCAAAGCGTGGAATGCAGTGGTGTAAAGCGCCGCCACTGGACTCTAGAGCAGTGGAGACGTGTTCTCTGGAGTGAGCAATCACGCTTCTCCGTCTGGAAATCTGATGGACGAGTCTGGGTTTGACGGTTGCCAGGAGACGGTACTTGTCTGGCTGCATTGTGCCGAGTGTAAAGTTTGGTGGAGGGGGGATCACGATGTGGGGGTGTTTTCAGGAGTTGGGCTCGGCCCCTTAGTTCCAGTGAAAGGAACTCTTAAAGCTTCAGCACCAAGAGATTTTGGACAATTTCACGCTCCCAACTTTGTGGGAACAGTTTGGGGACGGCCCCTTCCTGCTCCAACATGACTGCTCACCAGTGCACAAAGCAGGTCCATAAAGACGTGGATGAGCCAGTTTGGTGTGGAAGAACTTGACTGGCCTGCACAGAGTCCTGACCTCAACCCCACAGAACACCTTTGGGATGAATTAGAGTGGAGACTGTGAGCCAGGCCTTCTCGTCCAACATCAGTGTCTGACCTCACAAATGTGCTTCTGGAAGAACGGTCAAAAATTCCCATAAACACTCCTAACCCTTGTGGAAAGCCTTCCCAGAAGAGAATATATATATTATAAAACATTTTTATATATTTTTCCACACTTTATTGCTTTGTGGTTGTTTATTAAAAACAAAAAACCTTGCGAAAAATGTTCATGGTGAATTTTATTGACATAAAAATACAGTTATACACACTATTAACGAACAAGCATTGAATTAAAAGCAATGTTATACAGTCGCTGATCTTTGGCAGTGGCTGGAAATACAGTTATCATAACATTTTGTACTTCGGTGTCTGGCTAACGATTAAAAAGTGAAAAGAAAGTGAACAGGAGAACCCAATGAAGGGACTTGTTTTGAGATGAACCAGCCCAGCCCGTCTTATCTAACAGAGTCTGGTGACTTTATACCTTTATAACGGTGACACAACCCGTCCAGGGAGCTGTGATTCAGGTTTACGGTTTACACCTCTCAGATAACAGAAGCCTGCAAATGATTATATTATTATATGACCAGCGTTTGCTTATCCTCCTTTCACTGAGGTCTGTTTGACTTAGTAATCAAATATTTGCCACCCTTTAGTTTTAATAAAAAAAAGAATAAGGACACGATTGTCAAATCTTAATGTGTTAAATATTACAAATATAGGACAGTGAGTGTGAAGTTTGACTTAAATCTGCCTAAAACGATCTGTTTTAAGTATTACTCTGAGCCTTGCAACTAGTTTTATTCCCTCTTTTTCCACTTTTGTTTTACTAACCTTTGACTGCCTTTGTTTAGGACATGGTCATGTAAGCGGTGGTACAATAAAACTTGTACAGTAAAAGTGTGAGCCCTTGTGAAAGACTGACGTCCAAAAGTGCAAACATAAGTAAACATGCAAATATGGAAGATCCGCCGAATGTTTTCTCATCCCTTCGTCAAAAGTCTTCGCCGGAGATGACGACGCCATCCGCGAGCCGATTCTCCAGGATCATCATCTCATCGTCCTGAACAAAAGTGGACGCTTTTAACGGGTTGGCGGAAAACAGGCAAAGTGGTGCATTTTCCACTGTAGCCAGTCAGCCAAGCCAAAGGCTTGTCAATAGACACCGAAATCACAAACGCAGGCTGGAGTCCTAAACCACATTCACACGTCTGCTCAACCTTAATAAGACCTGGATGTGCTTTGGGGTGTTTGGGTGACTATTGACGTCTACTGTTTGGAACATTAGCCTCGTAGCTTTAACACTAAACTAAAGTAGCAAAATTTGCACACCAAACAGTTCTTGGCTGATCAACTACATTTCAGGTGAGTGGAACGTTGGGTAAACTAGATTTTTTGACAAAACATTTCTTTAATCTTGCCCTTTATTTAGTGTTACTATCCTTGATACTCTTGGGTCTATACAAGAGCACTGTTAAATACCAAAGTACCTATATACTTACTATTTAATTTGGTTAAGGCTTGGATCTACACCAAAAGTACCAAAGTATCAAAATGCATACTATTTAAGTTATGACTTGGGTCTATACTAAATTACCGTAAAGTACCAAAATACACAATATTTACTCTGGTTAAGACTTGAATCTACACCAAAGTACTGTAAAGTACCAAAGTACCAAAATACATACCATTTATGCTGGTTAAAACTTGGGTCTATACCAAAGCACCGTAAAGTACCAATGTACCAAAATACATACATTTATGCTGGTTAAGACTTGGGCCTATGCCAAAGTACTGTAAAGTACTAAAGTACCAAAATACCTACCAATTACTCAGGTTAAGACTTGGGTCTATACCAAAGTACTGTAAAGTACCAAAATACATACTATTTGTGCTGGTTAAGATTTGGGCCTACGCCAAAGTACTGTAAAGTACTAAAGTACCAAAATGCCTACCAATTACTCAGGTTAAGACTTGGGTCTATACCAAAGTACTGTAAAGTACCAAAGTACCAAAATACATCACATTTACCTGGTTTTGCAAATTTAATGAACAAGAATTACAGGGAGGTCACTCACCTCATCCTTTTCCTTGTAGTCCTTCTCGGAGCCTCTGTAGGCTAACACGTGGATGAGGGTGTAGACCCTGTTACAGAAGACAGAAGCGAGACTCAGCAAACATCTCCGTAAGAGAAGCTCACTAACCAGCATTCAAAACACATCTATGGCGTGGAGTTCTGCTGTACCTGTGGTAGAGCATGGCCAGGAACTGTATGATCAGAAGAATAGCAAATGACAGCAGGAACATTAAACTTAGCGGTTCCACCTTCAGCGGTTCATCAGACAAAGTGCCGTTGGGTAAATATTTAGGGATCTTGATGGTAATTAAGTCGCTGCCAATGGCCTCAAGGATAAAAGTGGCCACAACCCACAGGACGTTCACAATGAAGTACAGAAACACGGCCTGGAAGAGAAGCGTGGGTTCATGAAAGGTCCACCAGGAACCTACATATGTTAGATCTGGACTTGGGAAATGCTGTTTATTAGCTGTCTTACCTTGTTCCTCAGGGACTTCAGCTCCCTCTCCACTTCCTCCTTATGACCTTTTGGATCATTAATGGGCTCCAGGTAGCGCTCAATCAACTTTTTCCAGAAATCGTTCTCATCCTGGTTGAGTAGGATATTAATATTAAGTTAGCATATTTACACTACACTCTCAGAAATGAAGGTTCTGTTCAGGAACATTTTTCCTTCTTCAAGACACAAACAGTGTAGATGTTTCCTCAAAGGTTCTGCAGTGGTTTTAAGGTCTGATTGTGGAGCTTAAATCAGTTCCTCCAGGTGAAAAGTTGGTATTTGTTCCTTTTCATAACCGAATGTTTTAAAACAGAGCAGTAGAGTAAAAGCCTGGAGGCGAGGCGAGGCGGGGTGTGTGGAGTCCAGCTTAGAACAGATCATTTCAGTGGATTATGGTTCAGTGATGTTCCCTGACTGAAGGTACTGAGATGGAGCCTTGAGGGTTCCGCCCCAGTGACAGGAGGGGAACCGACCCAGAGACAATCTAGTACCTTTATTTCAGGCATTTTTAGCATTAGAAATTAATCTATGACCTATTTTGACGAATGATTGTGTCACTATTGTAACCTAATTTTTATCGCACATTTTGTTATGGCCAATTCCCAACACCCCACCCCCCAAGTAGGTTTCCATCTGTCACACTAAGCTTAGGTGAGCTTTTTCAAACTACGGCTAAAACAACATCGCTGGACAGGTCAGCGTTCTTGGAAGAGTGCGCTAACTGCCAATGTTCCCACCCAAAAAGAGCGAGGCTATTTAAGCTCACTTACATATGGCCGTGGCATCACCAATTCATTTTTTAAAGCTAGGGTAAAATATTTAAAATGTTTGTTGAATATTATATTAAACATCCTGCATTTGAATAATAATAATAAAAAAAACTATATAGAAATCTAATAAAACATGGCTTAACAATTGCTTATCATTATGCTCCCATGCTATTATTAAGTTTGTGGACACTCCTACGAAGTATTGTGTTCAGGTGTTTCAGCCACACCCACTGCTGGCAGGCGTATAAAATCAAGCACACAGCCTTGCAGTCTTGATAGAAAACATTGGGTCATAATGTAGAGCTCAGTAACTTGAAACCTGGCTCAGACAAAGGATGCCACCGTTCCCACAGGTCGGCTTGTGAAATTTGCCCTGCTAGAGCTGCCCTAGACAACTGTAAGTGCTAGCATTGAGAATTGGAAGCAAGAAGGAGCAACAAGAGCTCAGCTACGAGGTGGTAGACCACACAAATAGATTGCCGAGGACCATACTGCATAAAAATGGCCTATTTCTAGGTTGCATCACTCAGTGCAGAGCTCCAAACTGCCTCTCGATGCAACATCAGGACAAGAACTGTGCATCAGGAGCTTTTCAACAGCAGAGCCTATAACTTTGTGTGGAAGTCTTTTAAAATATGACTCAAGCTGCCGACTAACGACTGGCGATTTATTGAGAATTTTAGTCTGTGATTTTCCTTAATTGACTAATTTAGTTTAACTGAGCAATCACATTATACCATTACAGCAATGCTATCATTACCTCACTGAGTTTCTCAACCTGAGGGGCCACCAGGGTTCTCTCAATAGCTCGTTTGACCCTCGCCTCCAACCTCTTCTTACGGTTGGTCTTCAGGATCCGCCTGGCCGACTCGTTCAGGGCATCCTGCAGTTCCTCCAATTGGCTGTCAGAAAGGATGTCCTCTGGGCCCACCCTGTCCTTCAGCTCCTCGTTGACGGTGTCCGTCAGCATCTGCACCAGCTCCTCACACAGGTCCTCCTCGTTCTTGTTCCGGAGGGTGTACTTAATCTGCTCCTGGAGGTTCCTCTTCAGGTTTGCATACGTGAGCTTCTTCAGAAACTCATCTTTGACTGGCCGAACCCAGTCTGTCCAGGGAAATGAACAGCGAGAGTCAAACATGTGATGCTCTTGTAAAATAAAACTGTCTGATAAACTTATTCTGTTTAAAAATTAAATTAAAACTTATTCTGTTCCCTACCGGAAGAAAAACATTAGTTTTAATGTTTCCAATTTATTCCAATTTATCTTTGTGCAATCTAGCAAAGTGGGGACTATTGTTGGACTATTGTTGGGCTAAATTCTGAATCCTCTTCAGAAGGAAACACGGTCAATTTCCGTCCCAATAATACTAAAAAAAAAAACAACAAAAACTGAAACTAAATCAAAATTAAGCTAAAATGGAATTTTTAAAACTAAGTGGCACTACACTGAAATTGAAAACAGAACTTAAAAAAAGCAAAATAAAAAACACAAAATAATGAACAATTTTTAATCTTTACTCTTAAAACGGACGGTTCTTCAAGGGTTCCATGCAAAACCAGAAACACTCAAAGAGCCTACTGCATGATTAAGGGGTTCATGAAAGTGGTCTTCAGATCGATGAAGATGGTTCTATATAGCACCAAAAAAGGGTTCTTCTATTTTTACAATACCAGGCTTGTCACAGTAGACGAACCCTGGTGCTATACAGATACAGCACGTTCTCCATCAATCTGAAGAACCCTAAACATGCAATAGGTTCTTAAAGTGTGTAAGGTTTCATATAGAACCATTTTCTTTACTAAAGTGTGGAGCCCTGACCACAGCATGCTGTTAAATGGATATATTTGTTGGTGGTCTATTCTTGACCCAGCAGTGATGCTGCTTGACCTGTAAACATGTTCCAGACCAACACAGGCCAACATGTTATTTGGGTGGTGGATCATGCTCAGCAGTGCAGTAACACTGTGTCCACTCACTGTCCACTCTATTAGACACTCCTTGTCAGTCCACCTTGTAGATGTAAAGTCAGAGACGACAGCTCATCTGCTGCTACACAGTTTGTGTTGGTCATCCTCTAGTCCTTCATCAGTGGCCACAGGACGCTGCCCACAGGACGCTGCCCGCAGGACGCTGCCCACAGGACGCTGTTGGCTGGATATTTTTGGTTGGTGGACTATTCTCAGTCCAGTAGAGACAATGAAGTGTTTAAAAACTCCAGCAGCGCTGCTGTGACTGATCCACTCAGACCAGCACAACACACACTAACACACCACCACCACATCAGTGTTACTGCAGTGCTGAGAATGATCCACCACCCTAATAGTACCTGCTCTGTGAGGGTCCATGGGGGTCCTGACCACTGAAGAACAGGGTAACAGAGTATCAGAGAAACAGATGGACTACAGTCTGGAACTGTAGAACTACAGAGTGCAGCTATACGGTCAGTGGAGCTGATAAAGTGGACAATGACCGTAGAAACAAGGAGGCGGTCAGAGTGTTACGCCTGACCGGTGTAGGGTAGGAGTTTCTTGGAGTGTAGATACGATGTAGTTGTTTCTAATAGCCATATATTAATCTAATGTACCGATTTTAAGGCTTTGTTTGACTCACCACTCTCAGGGACAACCTCCTTTTCCTCCTCCTCCTGATTGTCATATGTGAAGTTGTCACTATCGCTGTCATCCTCGTCATCAATGATGTCTTTTCTCTCAATGCTGCTTTCACCCTCACTGAAACTAACAATCGTTGCATTCTGCCATTAATTGGGATTAATTGGAATTATATTAGCTTCAGATTAATTTCTGTGAATGTTTTTACCTTTTCTCAGAATATGAGTCCAGGTCTTTGTGTTTGGAGAGAGGGTTCTTGGTGTCGTCGGTATTCTTGGCTACATTTTTGTTATTTTCGACAGCGTGCTTGTTATTTTCAGAGCAGTTCTGACTCTCTTGCGTGGTCATCTCCTTCATCTCTGTCTGGGCAGCTGGAGCATTTGTACTGACCGCTTGCTGGATTTGCTGCAGCATTAAATTTTCCGTTTCTTGGGTGACCTGAATGCTCACGTCCCAGCAGCAGAGTTTGCAGTTTTGGTTGCACATAACTCCTCTGTGCTTCTTCTCCACTTTTTCCTTGTTGGACTCTCGAGTGCCCCAGGAGACGTTGTTCATGTTCACCAGGGAGTAGATGGTCAGAAGGAGGTAGCCGCTGGGAATGCAGATGAAGTACATGAGGCCGTAGATGATCAAGCCGCACTCCATGGGGTGCAGTAATGCTGTGATCAGGTACAGGACAGTCATGGAGATCAGGAATATCCCGGTAGGTGTGATGAATGTTTCTTCTTTTATCATGTCACCTGTGGACACAGTGAGAATGTTATAGGTATCGTCCAACATCTGTGCCATGTCAAACCACTGATTAGCATGGGCAACAATTTCTGTATGTCTTTGTGTAAGCAAAAACCCACTGATTCAAAACACACTAGCCCTGCTGTGGGCACTAAAACACCACTACACCAGGACAGATGGTGGATTTTCAACTTTACACTGGTAACAATCTGGATGATCCTTTCGTTTCGTCATGGGCTGGAGGTTAGGGAACCAGCCCTGTGACCAGAAGGTCACTTCCCTAGAGCCAACTGAGGTGCCGTTGAGCAAGACACCTAACCCCCAACTGCTCCCCGGGCACTGCAGATAGGGCTGTCCACCACTCTGGGCAAGTGTGCTCACTGCCCCCTAGTGTGTGTATATTCACAAGTTTGTATGTGGTGTTTCGCTGCACAGATGGGTTAAATGCGGATGTGAAATTTCCCCTTTGTGGGACTAATAAGGGTCACTTAGAATACAATATCCATTATTTATCAGACCACAACACATGTTTCCACTGTGCATCAGTCCATTTCAGATGAGCTCAATTTCAAAGATGTTGTTTTGACATACCTGGACATTGTTGACATTCAGCTTCCACAGTCTTAACTTAGCATTTGTGGAAACAGTGACAAACGGTCGCTTAATGACAACAGTTTGATAAAGTCCATGCAGTAACATTCATCACTGAAGCAAGCTGTTCTGTTTTTAACCAAACCCTCCAACAACACATCATCAATTCTCATGTTCTGCATGACGTTTCGTTGATTAGTCGTTATTGTGAGGGCGGAATCAGGACCAGGGAGTGACTGCGCTCTGCGACGCCTTCAATTTGCTGTGCTTTCTGAATGATTCACCTGCAAGAGGTGACAAACCTTGAATCCAGTGTTTTCACTCCAGGTTAGGAGCCACTGCACTGTATAGTTTAGTGTTTCTCTGCTGTTCACACCTCGTTCAGCTTCAGAAGGGATTAAGCAGCTAATAATATCAGGTATTTTAATCAGGGAACCACACGTATGCAGAGCAGGGGTTTCAGGACTGGAGCTGAACTCTGAACTAACTAACTGAACCAGCAAACTTACAGAATCATGTCTGTTGAAACAAGACGTCGTTTCCGTCCAACGACATTCAGTCTGATATTTAACATTTATGTTTCTCCATTCAAACGTCACTTAAATCAGAAACAGAGAGTAAAGCTATCCCGGGGGTCTGCAGCTCCGTTAGGGGGACAACTGTTTATCTCTCAACCTAGATTTTTCATTTATAAGTCTGAAGTAACTTACCAATAATGGCGAAGAAGGCCGCTGTCATCAGAAACGCATACAGGACACTCAATATGGACGCTATGGTGAGCTGGAAGTTGGTTTTTGTCAGGAAACAAATGAGCATATAAACGATGGGAGGTATGACAGCGATGATGATGGACAAAGTGCCTGAGATACCGAACACAAACTGGAAAGCCCCTAAAAACAGAAACAACAGGAACAAACCTTTTAGCAAGATTACAGAACAGTTTCTGAAGTCCAGCTGCTGCTGTAATGACTGTGAATGATTTAACGATGTGGGATTAGGCAGATAAAGACGGCGGAGTCCCTTAAAACCTCATCATAAAAAACGTGACAGTCAACAGAAATCTTCCTCACACTCATCACTTCATCCTTACACTCCACCAACATAAGGAACTAGCTGAAGTACGGAAACCATAAAATGCAGATGATGAATGGTGGAATGTGTTTATTACGTCTAGAACCCATCTGAGTCTTTTAGTTTCCTTGAATGACGTGCCATTGCCGGTGTGTCATCTGTTGCAGACGACTAAAGCCCAGTCCCATTTCTTCCCTCTACTACTCAGCCATCCGGGGGGGGGCAAGTGTTAGGGCCACACGACCCTCCTAACAGAGGTCTTTCAGAGGCAACAAGAGACCAAAGAAACCCACAAATGTGAGAATTTTCTCTGTTAAAAATTCAAGAACTATTGTCTTGTCTAAGTTTAATGTTGTTTCAGTGTATTTTGGTCATTTTTTATTCATAACAAGCATAAAAAATTACTAATAGCATGCTGATGTCTCAGTAGCTAGCTGGCTAAATTTCCTGTTCCACCTGTTCTCTGATGCCTGAAGCGCCGGAATGTAACTGCTGCTCCGTTTAAGGTGGAACAGGAAAATTCCATGGAGAATCTCCGACTTCAGCTTCATATCACTGAAGAATTAGGGGGGGGTGATGATAAATAACTGCCCCCCTCTTTGAAGGCGTATGATCCCTAAATGTAACTAAAGCCCAGCAGTGAGGAGCTGAACTTTCCCCTCCTCTGCTGTCCCTGCAGACGGGCAGGGTCGCCTACAGAGCGGAGCTAGTAGCCGTTAATGAAGTGATGCTCTTTTATTAGAGGGTCTCATTTCAGAGGGAAGGTCTCAACCACTGCCCTGTAGCTCAGTTCCAAAGGGCAAGGAGACACGA
Organism: Pygocentrus nattereri; assembly: GCF_015220715.1. NCBI lineage: Eukaryota > Metazoa > Chordata > Actinopteri > Characiformes > Serrasalmidae > Pygocentrus > Pygocentrus nattereri. Next base: position 33,690,522 of record NC_051232.1, on the reverse strand, counting down.
ACAGGGGGTAGGGGTAAAAATGAGAAATGGGACTGGGCTGCAATCTTAGAAAAACTACACATTGTGATACTGTGTATTGCGTAAATGTATTCTGAGGTGACAAAATTGGTTCCTTAGAGGGATGCAGCAGTAAAAAAAGCATATTTGGGTTCCTAAAAACCTTTCAGTAAGTGAAGTATTGTATAAATGAGAGGTTTGAGTGTTTAACATGTAAAGAGCATCTACACAGTGAATGTAAATGACTTAACAGTGTGGGATTAGGCAGATAAAGACAACCGAGTCTCTTAAACCTCATGGCAAGAAACGTGACTTGTCCACAGAAACCTTTCACCCTCATACTTCGACAACATAAGGAACTATCTGTAAGTAAAGAAGCCATAAAACGTATATAACGAATGGCGAAACGTGTGTGTTGCTTTAGCTTGGAGCCCAGCTAAATTATAACCACTGAATCGATATCCACAGCATCTCAGCTCAAGCCCTTTATTTGCCAATGTATTGGAAATAAACCCTGCAGGAAAGGATCTCCTGAAGGAGGGTTGGTGACCACCGTCATTTGGTAGATCTCAACACCCCGGCGATTGTGTCCCTCCCTCCCTCTCTGTCTCTCTGAAGGTGGAGTAACTCGGAAGGATTTGGCAAAATGATATTCAATCGAGACACAACTACAGAGCACCAGGTTCATATCCCGGACGAGCCCCCCAAACCCTAGACCAGGCCGTAAGAGAACATGTTCAGGGCTCTCTTCCCTTTGTCATGACCTGGATGAGCACCTGTCCAGACCAGCCTGCACTCCTCGCTTCACCTTGCTTGTAAATTTCGTGAAAGCTTTGTCAGATTCTCTGGAACTCTCTGTGAATGTTTGGGAAGTAGAAGACGAGTGGCATTTGTTTTTTTTTTTTCCATCGTTTTAAAACAAGGAGACTGGTCAGCTTTTGGTATTTTTTTGTTTTGTTTTGCTTTCAGGTTTCGTTTTTTTTTTTATTCTGGCATATGCTCGTCCCCGAGGCCATCACTCCAGCTTGTGTCTGAACTACTGAAGAAAACAAACCTGCCGTTTTCTGGTTTCAGTGGCGTTTGTGCTTGGCCTGGCAGCCAGGCCAGTTTGGGGAGAGAGCCCACCCTCATTTCCTGTTATGGCCCGACCCCAGAGCGGGTCGTAACAAACCGAAGAACAACCTTCGGTTTCCGAAAGTATGGATGGGTTTAAATGGATGGTTCTTTTCAGAATCAAATTTGTATGAAGATGTATGCTTCTTAAGCTGAAAGAACCTCAGCATAAAGTCGCTTCTAAAACTGTACATCCAAGCCAAGAGCCATTTAGGACATTTATTTTTCTTTGCCCCCTTCTTGCATTATGTGGTTTAAAGCCTTTTGAAGGCCAACAGCTGACAGAGAACGTTACTGCAGCGATGTTACTGCTTATTTGAGTCCTCCACACTCGTTCTGTTTAAGCTTGTGGTTCCTTTAACCACTGAAGACCACCTAATTCCCATCAAAGCCTTTCAAGGTTCAAGGTTTACTATCACTTTTACCTGCGACCATCAGGGTGACTGAGGCGGGTCCGAGAATAGAGGAAGCCACGGTGAAGATCTGGTAGAAGATGTAGAGCATAGATATGGAGGTGTTCCTCTTCACAGTCTCTCCTCCACTGTGTAGGAGGTCTAGAGTGTTGGCGAGGGTGGACGGACCCCAACGGCGTCTTTGGTTGTAGAACTCTTTAAACTCCTGAGGGGCGTTGGTGAAGGCATCTGAGGCAGCGTTGTACTCTACTCTCCAGCCCTGCTGGAGGAGCAGCGTGCAAAGCCAACGGTCCTCACCTGAAAACGCAATGTAAACAGGGTGACCATCTTGTCCATGGGTCAGTGTGGATGACGGGGCTCATACAAATGTAACTACACTTATTAGACATCGTCTTGGCCTCGTTTGCCCACCCGTTCGTTTTGAACCTGGTCACGTTCGTTTCTTCCTTCACTGCTTTCAGTGTCATCTATACTGCTCTAGCTTTCATTTCGTTTGCACGATGTTGCCTCAAGGCAACAAACTAATTTTCCTCACTTTGCAATAACATCATACATGTTTAAGACAATGATAGGGTTAACAATAAAGGGAACAGTTTGAGAGTCAATACAAAACATGAGCTTGGTCAAGTTCTCTCTTAATGGGCACTTCGAAACCATTTATTTATTTATTTATTTATTTTTAACTTTCAGGGTCAATTATTTTTGTTATGAGAATTGGCCAAAAATATGTTTGCTGCCCAGAACACAGTGGAATGGATTTAGCCAGTCATAAGCCAGATCTCACCACTTCAGGGATCACAGCTCTGTATTGTTGCATAATGTTGCCTCAAGGCAACACACCGCAAAAGGACCCCTGCACAGCATTTATTGTTTCTGAATGTAATAATCAGGTTTATTTTATGCAAGAAAAGAAAAAAATACTCTTATAATGCAGTAGAGGGTTCATTTAAGAGTTGATGTGATTGGGGAATACACATATACTGCATGCCATGTGCACATGCACTGTGTGCACCACTGGGCACCATGCTTATTCCGTGCAACGTTCCAGCGATGAAAAAAGCCTTCTCATCCGAGTTTTTGAAATACTGGTCTGTCCCGGAAAGTACAGGGCAACAGGTCACCCTAATTGTATTAAGTAGGGGTGGACAGTGTATTGATGGCCACTCTTATTGGTTTGTTAAGTTTCGGATGGAAACAACGGGGTTAAGACCTTGAAATGGTGAACGGAAAATTGTCCAGTCAGGATTTTTTGGGTTTAGCCAAGCAAGCTCTCCCACTGATCTTAACAGGAAGAGTCGCCATGAGTCTATAAGATAAAACGTTTTGCTGTAAGCTTTAAATATAAACACATGAAATGTGTTTTACGAGCTTCAGATGTTTCAGTTTTATCTAAAACTGCCAAAAAGTGTGAAAACTTCGTAGGCGGGCTTTTGAGTTTTGACATTTATGGCCCAAACCGAAGGCCTAGCTCTAACGGTCACCGTGAATGGGTCACCGCTTTATTTTTTTGGGTGGATCTTTAGATTTCTAACCGATATTCTTCTAACTTCACTTCATATATGGTTTTCAGGATTTGATGTTATGCTAATTTGTTCATGACACATCCTGGTTAGACAGTAAGGAGGGCAGATTACCTTGATCGTACTGGACGTACTCTGAAGCTCTGGTGGACTTGGTGGTATATCGCTTCAGGACATTGTCGTCCATCAGAGCAGATCCTCTGAACAGGCTGAAGCATCCGGGGCTGCAAAGCACGCAGCCAAAGACGTGCTCGGCCGTCTTCTGGAGCCAGTGACCCACAGCGTACTCAAACTTCTGATACCACACCATCGGCCCTGCAGTCACACGTAAACTGGCTAGCTTAGTATCTCTGTATCTGATGGGAGTGTCTGCCTACCTGGGTGGAATTAGTCGCATATCGCTGTTGAACAAAACCTCATCTCCATCTTTTGACCTCATGTGAAAGTGCCTGTGGTCCTTTGCATCGTGTGCAAATTCCACGATGAATGAACCAAAAGAAACGGCCCAATAATACCTGCTTCCATTGACTTCCATTAAAGGTAAAGTGTGTTTTTTGCTTATCCTGTAAAGTTACCAATTTGGAGATGCACAATGAGTCGACATGATGTCTGCGTATGGAAATAAAGAACTGAGAGTGCTGCATTACAGCGCTGGGAAAAAAGCACTAAACCTTCAGCACATTGCGCAAAACTCATTCTTACCCATTCCAGTTGGATGAATCCTTCCACAAGCAGCGCCCACATTGGCATACATTCGAAGTCGGTCAACCAGCAAGATCACAGCGGAGGGGTGGAAGTCTGTGTCTCCATCCAAAGCCAAGATGTAGGTGTTCTCATCTGATATGTATTTTCTTTTACTGTCATTGTCATAGTTGGGCAGGAGGAACGCCTGACCGTCCAGCGATACGAGACTAGCCCGGCATGGGTTGTTCTGCCTCTGTCCGTGACATAATGGAGAAGAATCACCATGAAAAATGATGTTTTTTTTCTTATTGTGTAATTAATGCGTAAGTATTGAAGCGTGGTGCCAGTGGAGGACACCAGTAGAAGCAACTTACAGTTATTTTTTGGGGATTTTTGACGATGTATCCTTTCCAGCCCAGCAGATAGTACATGTACATTATCTGCAAAGAAAATAGCTTTTAAACACAAATGACACAATGAAGTAAAAGTTACTGACTTGCATTATACACTCACTGGCCACTTTATTAGGTACCCCTTGCTAGTAAAAGGCTGGACCCCCTTTTTCCTTCAGAACTGCTTTAACTCTTCTTGTCAGACTTTCAACAAGGTGTTGGAAACGTTCCTCAGAGATTCTGGTTGGTTATTTGAGTTCCTGCTGCCTTTCTATCATCTGGAACCAGTCTGCCCATTCTCCTCTGACCTCTCACATCAACAAGGCGTTTTCGTCCACACAACTGACCGCTCACTGGATATTTCCTCTTTTTCTGACCGTTCTCTGTAAACCCTAGAGATGGTTGTGCGTGAAAATCCCAGCAGATCAGCAGTTTCTGAAATACTCAGACCAGCCCGTCTGGCACCAACAACCACGCCACGTTCAAAGCCCCTTAAATCCCCTTTCTTCCCCGTTCTGATGCTCGGTCTGCACTTCAGCAAGTCGTCTTGACCACCTCTACAGGCCTAAATGCAGTGAGCTGTGGCCGCGTGATTGGCTGATTAGCTATTTGTGTTAACAAGCAACTGAACCTAATAAAGTGGCCGGTGAGTGTTTATACAAGTCATTTCTCTGAAAGTAGAACTCACTGATTACATTAATAACACAAGTAATAGAGGTAGCCGATTTGCATTATTAATATAATATTAAGTAGTAACTCCTAATACATGTGGAAGCAACATGCCATTCACTTTTGTTTGCAAAATCACGCTGTACTTTGTGTTCACTTAAATTTATTAGTCTTCTATAAAAAGTTCTTATCTATGTTTGGCAATTGGTTTTCATGCAAATCAATCACCCAAAGATATGCTCAAAGCTGACGAAGCAGAGACAGAGCAATACCGAACAAAATAAAGAAAACAAAGCAGAAAAAAACAGACAGACGTAAAGAAACTGGAAAACAAACGAGAGAACAAAACACCAAGCGAACAAAAAGCACACAAAGGGGGATATAAAGGCACATGGAACAGACCAGGAACACCTGGGAGGGCAGGGCTACAGACAAGAGACAGGTGAGACAGACGACAGGAAGGCAGGACCAGGGAGGAGACATGTGAAATCGGTGTACTGCTTCAGGCCTATTACTTCACCTGGGACCATCTCTTCTTGTTTCGGATCAGCTTCTTGTCCTTGAGATGGATGTACAACATATTTCCCTCCGGCAGGACGAACACCAGCCGGCCGCCGTACGGAGTTTCGATGATGGAGACCTCGTCCGGCTCTTTGTTGGTGAACACTCTAAAGGAGTGAGGCGGCAGTGATAGCTCACATTAAAAGAGCAGCAATTACAGCTCCGAACGTCCGTTTTCACGCACATCAAGGTAAAGAAGTGATCAATGTTTATGTGACGCAAACATGAAGGCAGGATTTTATCACCTGTACACTTCCGTGACCACGTGTATCAGATCATTCACGTATGGATTCACGAACTTCTTTTCGGATTCGCCATCTGGCTGGAAGGCGTCATCGACGTAAATATGGCACTCGAAGTCAAAAGCATTCTGGTGCTCGTGCTTCGGATCACCTCGGTACCTGTCCAGCCTGGAAACAAAGCAGCAAGTGATTGGGATATGCAGTCATAGGCAAAAGCTTGGGCGGCCTTGAAGAAGATAAGATAAGCGGGGAAATTCACAGTATTACAGCAGCAGCAGAGTAACAGGAGTAAGACACTCAGTAATAGAAACGGGAAACAGTGTAAACATGATCAACATTATAAATAATAAAAATTAAAGCTAAATCTCGACTATTTACAGGAAAATAAGGATAATAATCAATCAAATAAAGAAGGAGAAACTACGTTTTTCTTGATTTTCTACGTGGAAATAAGCATCACATCCTCTGCAGAGACACTTCTGCATGTTTTGATGTACAATTACTGTTTACTGGCTGAGTTTAACACATGGGGGGAGCTGGAGCATAAATTCAGATGCGGAACAGTTTTACACGAATAAATATATATATATAAAATCAGCAAAATATTTCATCAAACTTTTGCATACGACACACAAAAACATTCTTCTTATACAGTAGTGTTACATTATATACTTTACTATATATTTGCTTTAATGCAAAAAACAGACGGCACAAACAACATAAACAGTAGCGATAAGCAAATGGAGACACAAATACCTGAACATCGAGGTGAGGATCTTCAGCATCTCATCGTAGGTTTCGTGCCACATTGTCGCGCACAGATAAATCACACAGCTCTCAGCTTCGTCGATGCTGAAATCACAGAAAGGAAACACATAGATTTCACCAAAAACATCGTTCAGCTCGGGTGAGTTTTACTGGAAGAGGTAATGGGTGTAATCCCCCCAAATTCCCCCAATGTGCCTTTGAAAGTAAAGGGGGCAGTGGGCAACATTTCAGAAAGGCTGAGAGAGCCGTGTGTCTGTCAGCGCCGGTATGGTCAGTAGTGTTAAAACGGTCAGTTCTGCAGTCATGATCAGGTTTGTAAACACTCGGGACGCTCTGATCATGAACTTCCCATTTCTATACAGTTAAATTGGCCAGTGGACGATTTTTTGGCTGATTTTTTTTGGTCGCTTTTTAACTCGAAACATACACTATGTGGGTTAAACGAATCACAGGTGTTCAATACAAGCTATTAGCCAAAATGACAATAATAAATACATCATAATATTTGGTTTTTAATGGGCCAAGCTGAAGCTTTAAGTTTGCAAATGGAAAATGTGTCACCTATTTCAAGAAAATGTTGAAATAATGTAATTAAAGAAGGCAGTTGGCTACTTTGGTGTAGGTACAGCAGCAGTATAGCGCTACAGTGCTCAGCCCACATTATTAAACCTGCTGTGATGGAGTAAAATCTGGTCTGTGCTCTGAGTAAAATCTGGTCTGTGCTCTGAGTAAAATCTGGTCTGTGCTCTGAGTAAAATCTGGTCTGTGCTCTGAGTAAAATCTGGTCTGTGCTCTGAGTAAGATCTGGTCTGTGCTCTGAGTAAGATCTGGTCTGTGCTCTGAGTAAGATCTGGTCTGTGCTCTGAGTAAGATCTGGTCTGTGCTCTGAGTAAGATCTGGTCTGTGCTCTGAGTAAGATCTGGTCTGTGCTTGGTTCTTCACCCAGTTTGAAAAGGGCTACTTTCTAGCAGAATAAGACCAAAGCGCTGTTGAAGTGAAGTAGAATCAGACGAGTTACCTGTCTGGATACTTCACTTTCATCTTAATGTTCAGCAGCAGAGACTGGTTAATGAAGGCCGACTCGTAGAGGCGGCGCACGAAGAGCTGAGAGGTCCGCTCGATCCGTGGCACCTTCATGCTCCAGACGTAGTAAGTGCACGCAATGAGCCCGAGCCACATGCAGAATCCCTCCAGCACGAGCATGGAGAAAGGCCAGAGGGCGTAGTGGCTGTTCAGCGACGTCCTGCAGATGCTGTTGGAGAGCTCCAGGAGGACCACCGACGTGGTGTTGCTGCCCTGCAGCTTCTTCAGACCAGCGCAGAAGTCCAAGAAGGGGTTGTAGATGGGCGTGTAGTTGACGTAGACGATATGGGTGCCCACATCTAAGTTGCCTGCTTTGGTCAAGAACAGCGCGAGGCCTACGAGCAGAGTGGCGGGGCCCGTCAGGGAGACGGGAAAGGCGAAGCTCATCCTGACCGCGTGGATCTTGCAGGCCACCACTCCGAACCAGTGGCAGGCGGCTGAGCAGAAGGCTTGCAGGAAAAACAGGCCGAGGCCCACCTGAAGGGCATCGGCTTTTATGTGTGAGAACTCCCCAAAGTTGATGCGGGGATTAGCGATCAGGCCGTAGTGGAGGAAATAAATGCCGATGGTGACGGCGATCCTCAGCAGGCTGGTAAACAAATACATGTAGTCTCTGGAGCCGTCTAGCTTGCTCAGGATTTCCTGAATGTTGTTGCTGGCCTGCAGAGAGTTCTCCCACCAGTTTAGAGAGATGAGCAGAGAGGTGAAGATGGCGATGCCCACGTACATGTAACAATTTTCGTCTTGTTCCAAGATGTGAGACGACAGCCGCACATAGTAGTCGACGGCCAGCAGGGCGTAGCCCATGAGCACCAGAATCAGGGAGCAAACGGGAAAGATGGTCATCCAGGGCTGATGGGGGAGTCGGAAGACTATCTGCAGGATGGAGGTGAGAATGCAGACGCCTCCACATATGAAGAGGTTGGTGAGCACATCGAACTGAGGCATCACGATGAGAACCAGGACCGCCGTCCCCACGGCAACCAGGACCTCGATCACCGCCATCTTAATAGCAAATGATTAACATACAGTGGTCAGTCACGACGTCAACATTAAAACCATGTCATTGTCCATTTTATCGGCTCCACTGACCACATAGTTTCAGTTACAGACTGTAGTCCATCTGTTTCTCTTACCCTGTTACCCTGTTCTTCAGTGGTCAGGACCCCCATTGACCCTCACAGAGCAGGTACTATTTGGGTGGTGGGTCATTCTCAGCACTGCAGTAACACTGACGTGGTGTGGTGTGATAGTGTGTGTTGTGCTGGTCTGAGTGGATCAGACACAGCAGTGCTGCTGGAGTGTTTAAACACCTCAGTGTCGTTGCTGGACTGAGAATAGTCCACCAACCAAAAATATCCAGCCAACAGTGTCCTGTGGGCAGCGTCCTGTGACCACTGATGAAGGTCTAGATGATGACCAACACAAACTGTGCAGCAGCAGATGAGCTGTCGTCTCTGACTTTACATCTACAAGGTGGACAAGGTAGGAGTGTCTAACAGAGTGGACAGTGAGTGGACACAGTGTTTAAAAACTCCAGCAGCACTGCTGTGTCTGATCCACTCAGACCAGCATAACACACACTAACACACCACCACCACGTCAGTGTTACTGCAGTGCTGAGAATGATCCACCACCCAAATAGTACCTGCTCTGTGAGGGTCCATGGGGGTCCTGACCACTGAAGAACAGGGTAACAGAGTATCAGAGAAACAGATGGACTACAGTCTGTAACTGTAGAACTACAGAGTGCAGCTATACGGTCAGTGGAGCTGATAAAGTGGACAGTGAGTGTAGAAACGAGGAGGTGGTCAGAACGTTACTCCTGATTGGTGTAGGGTAGTTATGGTTGCATATGTTGAATCTATTTGTGTTTGACTCACAATCGCCATGGTCTTCATGTTGGGTGCGACATAACTTTTGAAGGTGCACTTCCACAGACACTTGAGGAACACCAGCAGGTTGGGGGTCACCACGATACACATCAGCAGAAGCATGTAGAACTGTCTATCTGTAGGGCTCCTCAGTGAATATGGGCTGGACAGCGTGACGAGGGTCAGCAACGAACCCTGGAACATGATCAGGTGAGTTAGGTTGTTTTAAACTGCAAAACAATCATTGCCAACGATTAAATAAGAATTCCACCAATTCTCTCTGAATTTCTCCCTAATAAAAGCAGCTTAAAACGCAGAGTCGTTCAGAGTGGTTTGGCGTGAAGCGCCTCTCTAGAGAAGCTTACAGAGTCAGAAATGTTCACAGTGGTGGTGATAGGAACCAGACGTCTGAAGAGTTTAATGCCTTTTTCGTGGTTGTTCTAATAAAAGTACATGGAGGGTGATGGAAGGCAAAATAAGACCCAGAGAAAATGCATTATTTTCAGGTTTAGCACTATTTTACCATCATCAACATTACATATAAACACTCAGTAGGCACATGTAGGTTCCCTTTGAGGTTTCAGGTAGTATATATAATGGATCGTATACATTGCGAGCCCTGGTTCCCATCACCACCACTGTAAAGATCAGCGATTTAAACTGCACAGACATTTTCTTCCCCTTTAAGGTGAAACGTACTCAACAGAATGTGTGTTTAAATGATGTTTTACCAAGAACTTAAAAAAATAATGTAATTAAATATTATAAATAATATAATTAGTATAAATAAATAATATAATTTTCATTGTGAGGTCGTATTTTATTAACTAGTAACCCCTAGCAATTCTTTTATACCCTCTTAAATATATAGGTCCCAGAATGGGTTCTTTGGAGGAATGCAATAGATAGAACACTGACAGTCCCCTGAAGAACCTATCAGCTCAAAGGGCAACAAAGAACCCTGATGGGAAGCAGTAGTTTTCATTTATAAATCTTGACAATATGTAACTGTATATTTATTAGTTGCAGAAATGAGAGGGGTGTACTCACTCTTGTGAGATATATGTGTGTACATATTCTTGGGACTCCACTGCCGTCATATCTCAGACCGCGAGAGATAAAACGACGCATCACTTTTCATTTTCCATCATTAATGCTGCATACCATCTTTAATCAAAGTTATTAAGTGACCACTTTAGCCTTATCTCCACCACGTCACGTGTTATGGGCTCTGAATGGAGCTCTCCTTCAGTCTATCATAGACCTTTGGGTTTTATGCTTGAGAACTTCCAGGTAGAAACCGAAGATAACAGAGGACAAAGTACCCACAGCTCAGTCCCCTCATAAATTCCTCCCTTAAACCTTGTACGTTGCTGTGGAGAAAAACATCTCCATATCAGGGCTTGGATGACTTGATTTGAATAAACAGAACCAGGCTGTTGTAAAGAAGAGATTCTGCTCTACTCAGTAAACAGTAAAAGACCTATGAATTACATAACATGAGAGAAAGACGACAGGAGTTTATGTTATAAAAGGGATATAGATCAACCCCTTAGCAACGGCCAACCACACATTAGCAACCACCTGGGATATCACAGTCATTTCTTAGCAACACCTTAGCAACCATCAGGGATACCAAACTAACGTCCTAGCAACACCTTCGCAATCACCAGGGATATCCCACAGCAACTGTCTAGCAACCCCTTGGCAACCACCTGGGACATCCCACAGCAATGGCCTAGCAAGCGCCTGGAATGCCACACTAACAGCCTACCAACCACCTGAGATATCACAATAATGACCTAGCAATTACTTGGGACACCACACTAATGGCCTAGCAACCACCTGGGACACCACTCTGATCCAGAGCAACTTACAAGAAGAGCTTCGTCTGTCTAGAGAAAGTATCTCTGCTAGTTACCAGTAGGTTAGAGAGAAAGACGGTCCTGAGCTCAGATACTGATAGAAACACAGTCACTGATACAGAGAGAAAAGGAGCAGAGCTGAACTCAGAACTCTGAGCCATTCAATGCAATAAAATACAATAAACTACAAAACAATAAACTACAATACAATAAACTACAATACAAAAAACTACAATACAATAAACTACAATACAAAAAACTACAATACAATAAACTACAATACAATAAACTACAATACACAGTGCAGTACAATAAAATACATATAAGTGCAGCTTATAATTCAGTGCTGATTTAAATGCTGTGTAAAGAGACGTGCTGTGAAGAGAGTCTTCAGTCTGCGTTTGAAGACCGTGAGAGACTCTGCTGTACAGACAACCAGTGGGAGTTCATTCCCCCACCTGGGTCCCAGTACAGAGAACAGTCTCAACGCTGGTCTTCCACGCACCTTGAAGGATGGCGGGTCAAGCCGAGCTGTACTCGAAGCTCGAAGGGCTCGTGGTCCAGTTTCAGATTTCACCATTTTCCGTCAAGTCGGTAGAGGCTGGTCCATTTCTGGCTTTGTAGGCCACATTAGGGTTTTAATCTGATGCAGCTACAGGAAGCCAGTGAAGGGAGCGCAGCAGTGGGGTGACGTGGCTGAACTTGGGCAGATTGAAGACGAGCCGAGCTGCTGCATTCTGGATGAGCTACAGAGGCTTGATGGTCTGCATGGGAAGACCAGCCAAGTGTGAGTTGCAGTAGTCAAGCCTTGAGATGACCAGAGACTGCACGAGCACCTGGGTGACCTCTTGGGTGAGGAAGCGTCGGATCCTTCGGATGTTGTACAGGAGAAACCTGCATGACCGAGTCAGGTTGGCCATGTGAGTCGAGAACGATAACTGGCCATCCAGACTCACAGCAGGACTTGTCCTCTACAAGTCCTCTACAGAGGGAACAATCAGGGAGTTCTCGAATGAGATGGCAAGATCATGATGAGGACCTGTAGTTGCAGGGATGAATCTCAGCTCAGTCTTGCTGGGATTGAGCTTCAGGTGGTGAGCTGTGAGACACCACACTAATGGCCTAGCAACCACCTGGGACAGCACAGCGCCGGCTTTGTCGAGCCATATGAAAGTCTGTTCGGAAACTTCTAGTTATTGAAATCACTCACCTTGCTGACGACGGCGCTGGTCAAGACCAGCAGGCCCACCAGCACGGCCATGAAGGACTGCATTATCCGAAAACATGTTCTCTTTTTCTCTTTCTCCGCTCCGACGGGATTCAGCTGAAAGGGATCCCATGTGTCCCTGTTAAAAACAACAATGGTTAGATACTGAGGGCTGATCAGGCCCGTCACGATGTGTCACGATGACCCGATTGAAAAAACATTCAATTCAGATGAACCTCCCAGACGAATCGTCAGTTTGAACAAATAAAACGTTTTACATTCTTATACTGGCCCGTCTCACAGTGAGGAGTCTGACAGACACACCCCCTTATATTCATTTCCACTGCAAAGTGGTCTAATCACACATTTGCTTGATTTTTAAAGTGAAAATAAGTGTTTATTTACTGAAAAAAATAAGTTGTTTTTTAACTTTATTTCTTTCCATTACACTAAACGTTGTTTCCTGTTGAGGAAGTGCTTATTTTTAATCAACAAAGCATAATTTCACCATATATATATTATACTCCTCTAATACATATTAATGATATAACATATCTAACTGTGAGTCCTGCCAACTTTAAAAGACTTATAAAGTTTTATGTCTTAATTGGGACTCAATTAATAGTGTTTAATCAGCGAAACCTCAGCTCATTAAAATCCATTGGAGTTGTTGCGATGACAAGTAAAACATTCTTTGGTCAATCTAACCAACTTCACTGCAGTATCAGCAGAATATATGGGCCTTTATCAGCCCTACTGACCCACTCGATTCAGACCCAATAAGTACCACCACAAAATACCCTCCAATTTACAGACCCGTGTTAAGGTTAAAGGAATAATTCAGTGTTTTTCACGCTACATCTGTAATACACACTCAGCTACCACTTACAGTAATGTGAGCGGACCTAAAAACAACAGTGGGAGCTGAAGGGCAGGTGAGGACGCGTCGGGCCGCTGGCTTCTCTTATAACGGCGTTTAGAGTCAACAGGTCTTCTGCGTACAGGAGACTTCTATGTACACTACTTACACGGCAGATAGAGACGGGGACGAGAAACGCTGGACGCTTTCGTTCATTGACTTTACAGGACAGACATTACGAGTCTAAGACTAGGATCGGTCTAAACCTGAACCTATACAGAAAGGAAGTCCTTACAAATTCACCAATGTTAAGACATGTGATGCGATATTCCATCCAGAACTGTACCTGTGCCTGTTTTCTCTCTTCTGACCTCTGTTCCTCAGCTCCTCCATGACGTCCAGCTATTCCATTAACATTCGCGTATGAAGTAACGTTCGGAGATGAGTTCCCATAAGTCTGTCGCCTGGAGTTATCACTGGACACTTAGTCCTGTCCCATTTACAGTACATAAGGCCATAAACGGGTACAAAGATCACCTGAGGGTACTGTCCTGCCGAGGCTTCACCAGGAAACTCATATCTCATGATGTTACCAATGAAATGGCAAAACAGGCGACTTTGAGAGCTTTAGTGCACGACGAGTATGCAGTTTTATGGGGAGCAGTGAAAACACGGGCGTGAGTCAAAGACGTGAAGGCCAGCTGAAACGTACATGCTGAAGTCATGAGAACTGATATTAGGACTCTCACCAGAAGAATTCTCCAAAACAAAGAAAAACTATTCTCTTCTTCTCACGTTTAAAGCAATGCTTTGGCCACAGATCTCACAAGATTACACAACCTGACAGCTGCACGTCCTTTCAGACCCACAGCGCCGAGTTGTCTTCTCACAGCAGAAGAAACACCTGTGGATTTTTTCAGATCTGAAGCAGCTTGACTTAATCTTAATTTGAACTCCTGTTTTGTTTTCCTGTATCCCGTTGGCTTCCTCCTTCCTCGTCCAAGTAGATTATCTGACATCTTTTCTCAGAAATACCTCCTTTAGCCATTTTAGACGCTCTTGATAAAGACACTTGAGTCGGCGCATAATTAAACCTGTATATCGTTTCCGCATGAATAGTAAATCAGTACATTTGATGTGAAATTACCTTTTCCATATAAGCCGAGTCTAAAGGTCAGGATGAGCGACTCAGTTCACTTCACCTGTGATACGGCAATGTGCAGGATGAGCCGTAAGAGTCTTCTTCCTCTTTACCAGCTGAGGTTCGTTACAAAATACGCAGTAATCATCTACACAGTCAGTCTAGGCCGTGTATAATATGACAATATCATGTGGATTATGTCTCGACGCTGGTCAAATACAAAACATAAATAACTGCCCACTGGGAGGAATCATTTCAGCCCTATGAGTCCCTTCAGGCCTCAGCTGGTCAGTTACACTCAATTCCACTTCTTACCCCTTGCCCCTTGTTACTGAGCTACAGGGCAGTGGTTGAGATCTTCCCTCTGAAATGAGACCCTCTAATAAAAAGAGCATCACTTCATTAACAGCTACCAGCTCTGTGTGTTAGCGAGGTCGGGGGCAACCTGTCACTTTAAGACGGCCGACAGCTATGCACAAGGTCCAGCATCAGTCCAGGATCTTCCTGGATAGTCTTGGATTTTTGTTGTTTCTCCAGGAAGAAAAAGGATCACGTTCCTGGAATCCAAGGAAATTTAACCTCTTCAACTCCAAGATCACCGGTGGTCCCAAACCGCGCTCGGTCATGTTCTCCATAACGTTCATACTCCATAAGCTCCATTCAGAAGCTGGGCGTCGTGTGAGGCTGTAGCTCTTCTCTCCAGTCTAATAGACGGTGATGTCATTTTAAACCCTTATAATAAAAGAAGCTGAACTTTGTTTTTCTACTGAAAGTCGACCCGTTTTTCCCCAAATCTGGGCTCTAAACTATAAACAGACGGCGTCTCTTCAGTGATCTGCTCTGGAAACATCACTTTTAGAGAACAATACAAAGAGCGGCCGAGATTTTTGGCCTTCAGCAGTGAATTGTGAGCGTATAGTGACGTGTGGAGATCATAAAACACACGTTCTGTTCATTTGAGGGGAGATTTTACATTAAATAAGTAAATAAAATTAAAATTTGTATTTATTTCACGCAGTTACTGAATAATTTGCCTTATGATTTGGTCATGAAAATTCAGATGGGCAAACCAAAACATGCCCTGGAGACTAAAAGGTTGAATAAGAGATTTTATCCAACTAAAATGTTTGTATACAAAGAAAGTCTAGTTCAGATCGTATGGAGGCATCTCCTGATTTTCTCATTGCTCTCCTGTTAACGACAGCCTCAGTCCCATTATAGGCAATGAAGTGGATCAAAGTTTGGATTCTGGAGAGGAAAAAAACACACAAATCAGGTCCGTTTAGTACTTAACGACTCAATCTACAAGGACTTAGTAATGCTGAACATGATTAAAAACCTGTTCACTCAGGCTTCAGGTACCTACCTGTGCCACAGCATGGCAAAAAACTGGATGACCAGAAGGCCTGCAAAGCCAGTGAGGAACATCAGGCCAATGGGATCAATATAGACCCTCGAGTTCTTGTCAACGGTTCCATTGATGAAGATTTTCGGGACTTGAATGCTCACCGAGGCGCCAATGGCTTGCAGGAAGAAGGTTGCAACGAGCCACAAGGCATTACAGATGTAGAACACAAAGGTTGTCTGCAAATGTGGGAAAATAAGACGTACGCAGTCACACTGGCGCACATCTGTTCCGCATTTTCCGTTGTGGTGCATGTGGGATCTGACCAGCCAAAGGAATCTACACTGTCTAAACGCAAAGCTGTTGTTATTAACTGATTAACTGATAACAGCAGCTGAGGAAGAAACCTTGGGAGGAACCAGGCTCACCAGGGGGGACCCGTCCTCCTCTGGTCAGACTACCAAGTGATTATACTACTAATATTAGTAGCAGTAGTATTAGTAGTAGGAATAGCTGGGAGTCTATGAGAACATCAGTGTAGGGTGGGCAGCTAGTCCAAGGCAGGTGGCGGTAGCTGGGCGTGGGCAGCTGGTCTGAAGTGGACAGCAGGAGAGCTCAACAGTCAGTCGTCCTTCAGTGTCCGGCCGGACATGTGGGCAGTCGTATACTCGGAAAAAGGCAGGGAGAGGGAATTAGTTTTATTCTGTCTGTACGTAAAACAGGGAATGTGAACATTTCCAGAGTGTGGCTAATGACTCTGGCAGATCTGACTATGACAGCTTAACTAACAGGAGAGAACCAGAAGGACACACAGACACGGCAGCACTCTGAGACAGTCTGGCGTCCCTCCGCTCCACCGTCCACAAACCTGAGTGACCGCGTGCGAGCAGCGGGACGACAGCACCAGCGTCTCAGTTTACTATAATTCCCTGTGTCCATGGACCCCTGGATCTGCTGCCTTTATCTAAGGGGGAACAATTAACTACCAAAAGCTAAAAGCTCAAGCACTACAGTCCCCAGCATGCACTACAACACAATATTCCACCAATAACAGTCTATGGGATGGTGGTTACACCTCAATTCTACACAAGTAGGTCTCTCTAAGTTCACACCAGTCATATCACCGAACACACTAGCTGCATTTCAGCTGCAGCTCAACCAATAAAGAAACCGTAGAACCCGAGAGGGAGTGCGTTATCGCGTAATAACATCCCGGCTGTGATGATCTACGGCCACCAAATCCGTGATGTTATTGGTGATAACTCCCTCCTCGAGTGCTCTACTGCTTTAATACAGCAGTTAAATAAATACAGTAAGAAATGAATAAACTGGCCGTGAACGCGGCTTTAATATGTTTTAATGTTCAGTTCCTTCCTCCTAATTAGAGCTCCTTAACGAGCAGCTCGTTGCTACGTCAGAGTAACGAGCTCCGCCCACTCGCTGCTCAGCCGGCAGTTCGTTCTCCAGCTCCTTACACTAAATTCCCAAACTGAAAATGAAATGAAATGAAGAAATGAACCCAACACCATTCGCCAGACGCGTCTGATCTTCAGAGTCGGACCAAATCAGACTGAGCCGTAAAACTGAGCCAATATCAGGTTCAGCTCAGTTTGGTCAGTTTGTCCAGATCAGTATTAATGTTGTTTTGTTCCAGCCGGTCTGTAAAGCTTCTTACAGCCCGTTTAGTTTGGCGAATGGTGTTGGGTTCATTTTCAGTGAACTAGTACATGAACATGCTTCGCAGCTACAGCCAAAATCACCAGATCCAGGACTAATTTCTGTTCCAAGACGAAAACACAGAAGAAGCGGCATCCACAGTAAAAGTTTCTTTTCTTTTAGTTTTTCCATTTCTTGTGTTACTGGACAAAATACCAAATGATGTGATTTATTATTATTTTAACCTCAGATTCTTGGTCTTTGCTCGTTTTCTGTGAAGAACATATAAAATAACCCGTTTTCAGAGCTTCACTCTGTTCACCCCCGCTTTAAGGCAATGTAAGTTGCTGCGTAAGTTCGGTTTATTATGTTTTTTATTATTACTCATGATATGCAAACAGCGTGAACGCTGGTACAGTAGTACACTAGTTCACGACCGTAACCCACCTATAATAGACAGCAAAGTCTATCTGAGAAGCGTAGAAGATGCTCATGACGGCGGCGATGGCGATTTGCGTGTCTGACTTCGTTTAGATAACAGGAGGAACAACGGCCAGCACAAGGGCGAAATTGGCCTCTATCTTCAGGACGAATTTAAAGCTTCCTACAAAAAAATAAACAAGATTATAAATTATAAATGTAATAAATTATAAATTATAAATGTGACGGATGATCTGGTTCGTCAGCTTTTTGTATATTAACCCAAGCTGGTTTCCGGCCCTTGTGCTTTGAACAAACTCCGCAGAACTTTCTTCATCCATCTCCACGTTTGAAGAGTCGGGACCGCGTTCACCACTACAGAGTGCTTCTCTGGTTCCATATGTTCTCTGATCTGTCATGTCAAATGCCTCAACTACGCTTTAGGCCACACGCTGGTCATATTATTGTCAATATACCTTTATTTCTATTACTAAACAATTTGGAATGAAGGCTTTCATCACTTTGAGTCCAGTTTCGTGCATTTTCTGTATGAAGCTGTAAACAATGAGCAAAGGTTGGGAAAAAATGGAAAACAGAGGCGACGATTATTCCAAAATGTACAACATGAAGCTGAATCTAGTATATCTAATATAATTAATAGATAAAATGCCTCCGATCTGAGAGGTGATTGAATCTCGAGGCTGATTACTTATCAAGAAATAACCAAAAGGAGAACATTAGAATGAATAATTGAATAATCTTCACCAGGCTGTCTACAGATGTTCAAGATATTAACAAAACATGAAAACAAATGGAAAACGTGCAGAATCGAGCCTGCTGAAACGGAATGCCAGTGAAGCGTCAATGTAATTCTACACAATTTTTAATTACGATATTAAATTTAAATAGTGAAGCAAATCCGCACAACGTCTCTAGACGCTGGATTAAGGGGTCTGTTTGGAACAGAAAGTATAGCCTTCTTAAATTTGACACTGAATAAGATATTAAATAAAATAAAACGCTACTACTACTAATAATAATAATAATGAATAAATATATTCTGCTATACTAATAAAAGGATACTAAAGTATCTACTTAGTAATACTAAATTGCTAAATGAGTCATTTAATGACTTAATAATAATTATATATATATATATTTACATATACATCTGTTGGCTGAAAAAAACCTCATATCTCCAAAAATGGTCACTTTACAGGAGAAGGAAAAACGTACTCTACTTTTAATGTAAGTCAATGGAACCAGAAAAGCAACAAAAATAGAGATATGACACACACACACACACACACACACACACGTCCATTCAAATATTTTGTGACGTGCTTTAAATGCTGCACAAAAATGCTACTTGAGCGCCCCCTGGGGAGGATTCTGAATTATTAGAGGCAATTCATTCTGCACACTTCACAAAATGAACGTTGCTATTTTTAAGACAACATCTGCTGAGACTGGACTGTGAGCAGTATTAGGGTCAGGATTAGTACCAGCGCTTGGTTTAGGACCAGAGTTAGGCTAAGAGGAAAAAATATAATCCGGTAAGCATTAACAAAGCATCTACAGCGGGCTCTGCAGGTAAAGTATCAGCCAACATATTGCTTATTAATGATTTCAAGATGTTGAATAAAACATAACAACACATCTTCTGGGTACAGTTATTCAGTCGACGGTGTGCAAGTTATTACTGAATAAAGCCGCCACAGATACGCTGGCGCACTAACAAACCACCTAGTGCAATATTTCAAACATCTGTGTGGGTGTTTTTGTGCATGTGCGCACAAACGCTCATCAAAAATGAGCTTTTAATTAATGATATCGGTAACACTTTATTTGGAAGGTCCACGGTAGATTCTTTGTAAATGTCACGTTCAACTGAATGGTCACTAAATGCCAATGAACTTGAAGGTGAATATGACTTAGATGGCTCACTATAAATGCTCTGTAAGTGTCCAGTCAGCCTTTCAATAACATTCAACTAAATACCCATTAAATTTAACCAAACTTCAGAAAAGTTCAGTGTGAAATCCTAACCCTAAACTGAAGGCTAAACCTACATCCACTCCTAACCCAAACCCTAACCTCAAGGCTAAATCTACATCCACTCCTAACCCTAACCCTAACCCCAAGGCTAAACCTACATCCACTCCTAACCCAAACCCTAACCCCAAGGCTAAATCTACATCCACTCCTAACCCTAACCCTAACCCCAAGGCTAAACCTACATCCACTCCTAACCCAAACCCTAACCTCAAGGCTAAATCTACATCCACTCCTAACCCTAACCCCAAGGCTAAACCTACATCCACTCCTAACCCAAACCCTAACCCCAAGGCTAAATCTACATCCACTCCTAACCTAAACCCTAAACTGAAGGCTAAATCTACATCCACTCCTAACCCAAACCCTAACGTCAAGGCTAAATCTACATCCACTCCTAACCCTAACCCTAACCCCAAGGCTAAACCTACATCCACTCCTAACCCAAACCCTAACCTCAAGGCTAAATCTATATCCACTCCTAACCCAAACCCTAACCTCAAGGCTAAATCTATATCCACTCCTAACCCTAACCCTAACCTCAAGGCTAAACCTACATCCACTCCTAACCCAAAACCTAACCTCAAGGCTAAATCTACATCCACTCCTAACCCAAACCCTAACCTCAAGGCTAAATCTACATCCACTCCTAACCCAAACCCTAACGTCAAGGCTAAATCTACATCCACTCCTAACCCAAACCCTAACCTCAAGGCTAAATCTACATCCACTCCTAACCCAAACCCTAACCTCAAGGCTAAATCTACATCCACTCCTAACCCTAACCCTAACCTCAAGGCTAAATCTACATCCACTCCTAACCCAAACCCTAACCTCAAGGCTAAACCTACATCCACTCCTAACCCTAACCCTAACCTCAAGGCTAAATCTACATCCACTCCTAACCCAAACCCTAACCTCAAGGCTAAATCTACATCCACTCCTAACCCAAACCCTAACCTCAAGGCTAAACCTACATCCACTCCTAACCCTAACCCTAACCTCAAGGCTAAATCTACATCCACTCCTAACCCTAACCCTAACCCCAAGGCTAAATCTACATCCACTCCTAACCCTAACCCTAACCTCAAGGCTAAATCTACATCCACTCCTAACCCAAACCCTAACCTCAAGGCTAAACCTACATCCACTCCTAACCCTAACCCTAACCTCAAGGCTAAATCTACATCCACTCCTAACCCAAACCCTAACCTCAAGGCTAAATCTACATCCACTCCTAACCCTAACCCTAACCTCAAGGCTAAATCTACATCCACTCCTAACCCAAACCCTAACCTCAAGGCTTAAATCTACATCCACTCCTAACCCAAACCCTAACCTCAAGGCTAAATCTACATCCACTCCTAACCCTAACCTCAAGGCTAAACCTACATCCACTCCTAACCCTAACCCTAACCTCAAGACTAAACCTACATCCACTCCTAACCCAAACCCTAACCTCAAGGCTAAATCTACATCCACTCCTAACCCTAACCCTAACCTCAAGGCTAAACCTACATCCACTCCTAACCCAAACCCTAACCTCAAGGCTAAACCTACATCCACTCCTAACCCTAACCCTAACCTCAAGGCTAAATCTACATCCACTCCTAACCCTAACCCTAACCCCAAGGCTAAATCTACATCCACTCCTAACCCTAACCCTAACCTCAAGGCTAAATCTACATCCACTCCTAACCCAAACCCTAACCTCAAGGCTAAACCTACATCCACTCCTAACCCTAACCCTAACCTCAAGGCTAAATCTACATCCACTCCTAACCCAAACCCTAACCTCAAGGCTAAATCTACATCCACTCCTAACCCTAACCCTAACCTCAAGGCTAAATCTACATCCACTCCTAACCCAAACCCTAACCTCAAGGCTTAAATCTACATCCACTCCTAACCCAAACCCTAACCTCAAGGCTAAATCTACATCCACTCCTAACCCTAACCTCAAGGCTAAACCTACATCCACTCCTAACCCTAACCCTAACCTCAAGACTAAACCTACATCCACTCCTAACCCAAACCCTAACCTCAAGGCTAAATCTACATCCACTCCTAACCCTAACCCTAACCTCAAGGCTAAACCTACATCCACTCCTAACCCTAACCCTAACCTCAAGGCTAAACCTACATCCACTCCTATTCCTAACCTCAAGGCTAAATCTACATCCACTCCTAACCCTAACCCTAACCCCAAGGCTAAATCTACATCCACTCCTAACCCTAACCCTAACCTCAAGGCTAAATCTACATCCACTCCTAACCCAAACCCTAACCTCAAGGCTAAACCTACATCCACTCCTAACCCTAACCCTAACCTCAAGGCTAAATCTACATCCACTCCTAACCCAAACCCTAACCTCAAGGCTAAATCTACATCCACTCCTAACCCTAACCCTAACCTCAAGGCTAAATCTACATCCACTCCTAACCCAAACCCTAACCTCAAGGCTTAAATCTACATCCACTCCTAACCCAAACCCTAACCTCAAGGCTAAATCTACATCCACTCCTAACCCTAACCTCAAGGCTAAACCTACATCCACTCCTAACCCTAACCCTAACCTCAAGACTAAACCTACATCCACTCCTAACCCAAACCCTAACCTCAAGGCTAAATCTACATCCACTCCTAACCCTAACCCTAACCTCAAGGCTAAACCTACATCCACTCCTAACCCTAACCCTAACCTCAAGGCTAAACCTACATCCACTCCTAACCCAAACCCTAACGTCAAGGCTAAATCTACATCCACTCCTAACCCTAACCCTAACCTCAAGGCTAAACCTACATCCACTCCTAACCCTAACCCTAACCTCAAGGCTAAACCTACATCCACTCCTAACCCTAACCTCAAGACTAAACCTACATCCACTCCTAACCCTAACCCTAACCTCAAGGCTAAACCTACATCCACTCCTAACCCTAACCCTAACCTCAAGGCTAAACCTACATCCACTCCTAACCCAAACCCTAACCTCAAGGCTAAATCTACATCCACTCCTAACCCTAACCCTAACCTCAAGGCTAAACCTACATCCACTCCTAACCCTAACCCTAACCTCAAGGCTAAATCTACATCCACTCCTAACCCTAACCTCAAGGCTAAACCTACATCCACTCCTAACCCTAACCCTAACCTCAAGGCTAAACCTACATCCACTCCTATTCCTAACCTCAAGGCTAAACCTACATCCACTCCTAACCCTAACCCTAACCTCAAGGCTAAATCTACATCCACTCCTAACCCAAACCCTAACCTCAAGGCTAAACCTACATCCACTCCTAACCCTAACCCTAACCTCAAGGCTAAATCTACATCCACTCCTAACCCTAACCTCAAGGCTAAACCTACATCCACTCCTAACCCAAACCCTAACCTCAAGGCTAAATCTACATCCACTCCTAACCCAAACCCTAACCTCAAGGCTAAATCTACATCCACTCCTAACCCTAACCTCAAGGCTAAACCTACATCCACTCCTAACCCTAACCCTAACCTCAAGACTAAACCTACATCCACTCCTAACCCAAACCCTAACCTCAAGGCTAAATCTACATCCACTCCTAACCCTAACCTCAAGGCTAAACCTACATCCACTCCTAACCCTAACCCTAACCTCAAGGCTAAACCTACATCCACTCCTAACCCTAACCCTAACCTCAAGACTAAACCTACATCCACTCCTAACCCAAACCCTAACCTCAAGGCTAAATCTACATCCACTCCTAACCCTAACCTCAAGGCTAAACCTACATCCACTCCTAACCCTAACCCTAACCTCAAGGCTAAACCTACATCCACTCCTAACCCTAACCCTAACCTCAAGACTAAACCTACATCCACTCCTAACCCTAACCCTAACCTCAAGGCTAAACCTACATCCACTCCTAACCCTAACCCTAACCTCAAGACTAAACCTACATCCACTCCTAACCCTAACCCTAACCTCAAGGCTAAACCTACATCCACTCCTAACCCTAACCCTAACCTCAAGACTAAACCTACATCCACTCCTAACCCAAACCCTAACCTCAAGGCTAAATCTACATCCACTCCTAACCCTAACCTCAAGGCTAAACCTACATCCACTCCTAACCCTAACCTCAAGGCTAAATCTACATCCACTCCTAACCCAAACCCTAACCTCAAGGCTAAATCTACATCCACTCCTAACCCAAACCCTAACCTCAAGGCTAAATCTACACCCACTCCTAACCCTAACCCTAACCTCAAGGCTAAATCTACATCCACTCCTAACCCTAACCCTAACCTCAAGGCTAAACCTACATCCACTCCTAACCCTAACCCTAACCTCAAGGCTAAACCTACATCCACTCCTAACCCAAACCCTAACCTCAAGGCTAAATCTACATCCACTCCTAACCCAAACCCTAACCTCAAGGCTAAACCTACATCCACTCCTAACCCTAACCCTAACCTCAAGGCTAAATCTACATCCACTCCTAACCCTAACCCTAACCTCAAGGCTAAACCTACATCCACTCCTAACCCTAACCCTAACCTCAAGGCTAAACCTACATCCACTCCTAACCCAAACCCTAACCTCAAGGCTAAATCTACATCCACTCCTAACCCAAACCCTAACCTCAAGGCTAAATCTACATCCACTCCTAACCCTAACCTCAAGGCTAAATCTACATCCACTCCTAACCCTA
This sequence comes from Pygocentrus nattereri, assembly GCF_015220715.1. Classification (NCBI taxonomy): domain Eukaryota; kingdom Metazoa; phylum Chordata; class Actinopteri; order Characiformes; family Serrasalmidae; genus Pygocentrus; species Pygocentrus nattereri. The sequence goes on along the minus strand of NC_051232.1, from coordinate 33,665,965 downwards.
ACCCTAACCTCAAGGCTAAACCTATATCCACTCCTAACCCTAACCTCAATGTTCTTGATAATCACCTGAGCATCACCTCAGAGCTCCTATAGAACATCTATAGGGAACCATCCAAATAAAGTGTGATCATAATATCTTATCAGGCCAGCTAGTTGAAGGAAAGCCAACATAATGTCAGGTCAAGGGGTTTCGTTCTGTAACGTGGTCTTTTCTCTACGCCTACGAGCACTACAGCCACTGAAACAGGTGAGGATGTTGGATAGAGGCTGTTAAAGACGATATCAGGTCATGATAGAAACCGAGGACGAGACTGAGGTCGTGCCTGTGAAGAAATAAAGCGCTGACCGTCGCTCTAACAGGTCCATCTCCTTCATTTACGGCTCCTGAATGACAGAAATTTCAGGATCTTCACCTGCAATCATGAGGCAGACGGTGGCCTGGATATGGACTTGTTCTTCTCGGCAGTCAGGCCGGTGCTGGACAGGAGGTCCAGAGTGTTGGCCATGGTAGACAGACCCCAACGGCATCTCTGGTTGTAGAACTCCTTGACCTCCTGAGGAGCGTTGGTGTAGGAGTCTGATGCGGCGTTGTACTCCACCCTCCAGCCCTGCTGCAGGAGCAGCGTGCACAGCCAGCAGTGCTCACCTGCACAGAGTGACCGGTCAGCGTGCAAATAAAGGTCAGTCGATAAAAGCATGTCTGTAATCGTATAATAATCTCTCGCAGCTGACTGAGACAGGAGCAAGTGTGTCAAAAAGCCAAATTACAGTCGACAGCGCTCAGAAAAAGAGGAGATATTGTATTACGACTTAAACAGGATGACAAGTTACGCATCCCTTACATTACAGCCAAATTTTAATTGTTTATTCGGACCAAATCAGCAAAAAACTTTGGAAGTGCAAACTCAAACCTCTTGATACTGAACGTAAATCAAAGGCAAGCGTATTTTTTCGGTGTAGCTACTTACATAATTCGCTATTTAATAGGTAATTCAACTTAAACATCACAGAAAAACAGCAAAACATCTTCAGGTGTAAGACGAAAGGCAAAAATGACGTTAGCCTTCTGAGATTTGCCACTGAATAAGTATTATCTGTTATATTTTTAAGCGCTTTTAAACTCGAGTTATAGGAGTTTAAAACGACGCCTCATGTACGATCATGATGTCAGTGAGCGCGAACAGCCAATGAGCTGCTCCGCTCACCAATCATCACGCTCCAGCAGAAAGCCCACCTCAACCCGTTCACTGTAGATAAAAAGGAAACATACAGGTGATTTTAACTATTCTATCTTTTTGCTCTTATCCATTGAGCTCCATTCACTCCCATTCATTGAGGACTCACTCATGGGCGCCCTCTGCTGTTCACCGGTCCTGTTTTTTGTTATAATGGGGGAAATAGGAAGTAGCCAGGCTCCTCATAAACCGGCTCTGAACCTTAGGTTCATGTGTGGGTGCTCCAGAGCATCCAGCTGACAACGCTTTTCTATGGAGACTACAGGCCGTTTAATTCTAACTGAACGCCTGTGTCAGCATTAAGTGCAGCTTAAGTGTGGTATGAGACCTTAAACAGTTTACACACAGTAAGACTCTTACCAGTGCCAGTGGGGTGAATCCTGCCACAGGCGGCGCCCACCTCCGGGTACATCCTGAGTCGGTCCACCAGCAGAAGGCTGGGAATCAGTGTCGCCATCTAGTACCAGAATGTAGGTGTTCTCTTTGGCTTTCTGGACAGAAAACATAAAAATTGGTATCAGTCACAGGTTTCAGGCTTATGACAGTGATTTATGCCATGATGTGCACCGTGATTTCCTGATTTGATGATGTACAGCTGCTCGAACCCTCAGGCGCTACTTCCTCCTCTCCTTCTTCATACATCTGAAAGTGTGGCCTATTCAGTCTCCAACCCAGCAGGAAGTACAGGTACATAATCTGAAGGGGAAAACCCACAGTGTCAGTTACATGCCACGACAAAAACAGCCTTAAAGGGGCTTGAAAACTATGGGGTGTGTTATGCAGCATTCTGTAGCTCATCGTCGCATCCCTCAGCCTCACTGACTTGACACAATTCACGACTTTGTATCTCCTTTATGGTGTTGTTCAGCAATGTTCTCTCACTACACCCAGCACGCCTTTAGGAAATACACTACTCACAAAAAGTCGGGGATACTTGGCTTTCGGGTAAAATTTTCAGGATGAGCCTAAAATGCACTCTAATCTTTACAGGTGAACTCAGTGTGAACCTTCTCTAAACTTCTGAATGCGCATGTCCAGCTGTTCAGTGTTTCAGCACAACTTGCTGTTCTCTAACAAGGAGCTTGACGGCGAGGTGGTGGTGGTGGTGGTGGTGTTACAGTGTAGGCAGGTGTGTCCACTCAATACAGAACTGCCCTACACTGTGAGTGGTGCAGTGACCCAGTGGCCCAAACTACTGAATAACATCATTAATCCAGTCAATGTGCCTCTGCATGAACAACACAGGCCTCATTTCATCTTCATGGACGACGAAGGTCCAGCTCCATAAATTTCACCCGAAAGCCAAATATCCCCAACTTTTTGTGAGTAGTGTATATCATAGAACCGTTATTAGAATGATCATGACTGCTAGCTACTCTTATTGCATCTTTTGGCAAACTAAATTTATGCCAAAGACAAAGTTTTACCCTTTCATGGAAAATGAGCCAAACTGAGTGAAGGCATCTAGATCACCTGCTTTGGCTTTTAGCTGGAAGGAGCAACGTCAGCTATCTCGTTTCTCAATTTAGAACTGATAGCTGGTGGAAAAACCAGTAAAAACAAACAAAAATCAGCCGACTCATTAAAATCCACCCAAAATGGCTGTAGCTTTGAAAGGTTCCACTTTCTCACTATTTAGAACTATAAGTTCTGCATAGAACCATCATGCTTAAATGGCATGTAGTATGGTGAAACCGTTCTTCAGATTGATGGGGAATGTGTTCGATAAGGTTCTACATAGAACCTTCTTGGAAATGGTTCCACACAGCCCCCCAAAAAATTGTTACAAGCTTGACATATTAACAGCAGCGGAACCCTTTATGGTTCTCCATTAATGTGAAGAAGCATTACACCATGCAAAGTACCATTTAAGCATGAAATGGTCTGATACAGAACACCTGCTTCTAAATAGAACCACTGCCTTTACTAAAGAACCCTTGAAGAACCTTTTTTTTAGGATGTCTCGTTTATTATTTACACATAACCTCCTGGTGACCCAAAACTCTGACCTGAGTGGTCTCAGAATTTTTCGCAGTGCTGTAGGTCTTTAGGATCTTCAGGGTTCCAGGAGCAGTGACCGTACTGCCCCTAGTGTTCGGTGTTGGCGAAGGCGACTGCGTTAGCTCACCTGAGACCAACTCTTTTTGTGGCGAATTCGATGCTTTTCCTTAAAATGAACAATCAGCGTGTTTCCCTGGGGAAGCGTGTACTGCAGGCGACAGCCGTACGGCGTCTGGATGAGCTTCTGGTCAGGGAGCGGTTTCCTCTCCCTGAAACTGCCTTTGCCCTCGTCACTGAATATGCTGTATATGGACAAAAACTAAAGCTGTTACACGCAGCACTGTGCACTGTCCAACCGAGCTGCCCGGCAACTTGACATACTTTGAATTCTTCATTTGAATCTAAATTTTAAATAAGCTGCCACCTGGTATGACACTGCAGTTTACCTCCTTTTATTTGCATATCATTTAGATTAATTGAGGTCTCCACTCTAATTCATCCCAAAGGTGTTCTATGGGGTTGAGGTCAGGACTCAACTCCTGAAAAACAACCCCACGTCATGATCCCCCCTCCACCAAACTTTACACTCGGCACAATGCAGTCAGACAAGTACCGTCTCCTGGCAACTGCCAAACCCAGAGTCATCCATCGGATTTCCAGATGGAGAAGCGTGATTGGTCACTCCAGAGAACACGTCTCCACTGCTCTAGAGTCCAGTGGCGGCGCTTTACTCCACTGCATTCCACGCTTTGCATTGCGCTTGGTGATGTAAGGCTTGGATGCAGCTGCTCGGCCATGGAAACCCATTCCATGAAGCTCTCTACGCTGTTCTTGAGCTGATCTGAAGGCCACATGAAGTTTGGAGGTCTGTAGTGATGGACTCTGCAGAAAGTTGGTGACCTCTGCGCACTATGCCCCTCAGCATCCGCTGACCGCTCAGTCATTTTACGTGGCCGACCACTTCGTGGCTGAGCTGCTGTCGTTCCCAATCGCTTCCACTTTGTTATAATCCCACTGACAGTGGACTGTGGAATATTTAGTAGTGAGGAAATTTCACGACTGGACTTGCTGCACAGGTGGCGTCCGATCACGGTACCACGCTGGAACTCACTGAGCTCCTGAGAGCGACCCATTCTTTCACTAATGTCTGTAGAAGCAGTCTGCAGGCCGAGGGGCTCGGCTTTATACACCTGTGGCCATGGAAGTGACTGGAACACCTAAACTCAGTCATTTGGATGGGGGAGTGAAAACTTCTGGAAATATAGTGCAATTAAGAACATCAGTATATAGATTTGACAAAGAATCTAATGATGCATCCTAAACCTCTCACTACGGCACTTCACCTACTTCACTGATTCAGGAGTGCACTATTTTTACAGCTGTTTATTGTGCCAGCATGCGGTTTGGGACAGGGCACTAGTACCGCAGCAGGAAATCTCAATTTGTTGTCACTACAGCAACAAATCAAATAAAATCAAGGTAATACACTCAAAGATATCAGTTAATACGCTATTTTACTGCCTTTGTCAGGTCGTTTATGGCTTGATCTCAAAGCACTGCTGAATAAACTTGATGTATAGCACCCGAAGAAAATTTTTTATTGTCTTTTTTTTTTTGGATTTGCCACTATTTTACTGTTTTATCTGTATCAACATTACACACACAAACTCAAAGAAATGGGTGGGTTCACTGGTCCTCATTTAAAAAGGCCAATATCACTTCATATTCTCATAACATAACAAAATTGCCAAAGTTTTCTCAAAATATAATGTAAGACATAATTTGAGACCCTGGCCTATTTCTGTCATTATCATGAGTTAACAAACACTGTTTTCTCATGATGAGATAAAAATATAATAAAAAAAAGAACATGAAGTTAGTTTATGTCAGGATAAAGACAAACAGCTTGGGATCTTGAGTAAACAAATGCATACATGGGACAACAGAGCATAAAGTGGTATTTATTGTTTACGGTTTTTGTTTTTTTAAAGTGACGTCTTTGATGAGGAGCTCAACATAAACAGCCTCTGAAGTCACCTGGAGGAGCCTGTTAGCCTATTAACCATCTGCTGAGCGGGTCATGCTCTGCTCTCTGCTCATGTTGTAGCTGTAACTCAAGGCAGGACAATGAATTTCAGAAATTGGTAGGGATGTGCCCCCCACCCCACCACCACCAGCCCACCCCCCCACTGCACCACCAAACCCTCCCCACCAACAACCCCCACCACTGTACCACCAACCCCCAACCATTGCACCACCAAACCCTCCCCACCACCAACCCCCCACCACTGT